>NC_139228.1:83028809-83088346 GCF_055691185.1 Crinia signifera | reverse complement strand
TAATGGGTACAGGCAAATTGGAAAAACATCCATGTCCTAAAGGAGGCCGCCCGAGACCAATATATATATATATATATATATATATATATATATATATATATATATATATATATATATATATATATATACATACATACATACATATATACACACACACACACACACACACACACACACACACACACACACGTACAAACGGCAATAGAGAGAACATTACTGTGTGTAGTATAAATGAGAGAAGGGTAGGTATGAGGGTGAACCAGTGTGGGTAGAACAGGTTGGCGCTAGGTGCTAGTGGGGCAGGTGTGATGGAGTGTTATTATGGGTAGTAATGGCATGAGTAATGTGAGCCGTAATATATACTTTATATGTTATGTTTTCAGGAAGTGTTTAATGATTTTCAGGCCGATCCGGTGCTGCAAAGAACGCCATAAGTAGATGGTGACAAGGGAGAAGAAGGCGGAAATACAGATACCAAATACGTAGCACAGGACAGGGGGTAGATCCAACATTTTGATCTGAAATTTACGATGTACAGATGTGTTCTTATAAACCCTTTTTGCGCTATATGGTGCGAGAGGCCTGGGCACAACTTATTTTTTCTGCGCTTTCTTGCGCAGTGTATGAAGATTTTAAAACTAAAAGTTTTGTAGCAAAGCAATCGTTATAAAGTGGCAGATTAAGCATCACGATGCATGGCACAGGTCAACACGGGTTGTATTGTTAAGGGATTGATCATTAGGAGTACAGAATAAATTGGATTCTGAAGGACATGTAGAGTTGGGAAAAGCGAAGCACCAGATATGGAGCAGTGGGAGAAGAGCCTTTCGGCAGCATTTACAATGGACCACACTGAAGCAGCGATAGTCGGGGGAAGAGAGCAACAGATAGCAGGAAGCTGCAACCGTCACCGCAGAAGAGGAGATATTGGATAATAGATTTAGCAGCATCTTGGGTTAGAAGAGGATGGATTCTGGCAATATTTGTAAAGTGGAGGTGACTGGAAGAGATGGATATGAATAAAAGTATAGGATGGACTCAGATTTGGGAGATTGTGGCATGCTGATGATGGTGAGGGGGATTTGGTGGAAAGTGGAGACTCAGAAGAGGCGAGATGCGCTCAGTGTGGACATGTTAAGCTTTAGGTACTGGGACATCCATGTGGAAATTGCAGAGGGAGAGTTGGCTGCTCAAGACGGGGAAAGAAAGTTACTTGAGACCAGATGAGTGATCAGGTTTACCAACACATCTAGCCCATAGTCAGAGAAGCAGAGGGCCGAGAATAGAGCCTTGTGGGACCTCAACAGATAGTAGGAGGCGAAAGGGTGACACTAAAGGAGCAGTTTGAGAAGTGTCCAGTGAGCCAGGAAAATATGGTCTGATAAAGTCTGTGGGGTAAGGGGTGTACATGGGATGTATTCATGTTACATTTATCAGTCACTGGTAGGGGGACAGGGAGTTGCAGAAGAACAACTGAGGTTCATCACTGTTTCTGGTGATGTAAATGCAGGTGGATAATGGAGCACCACAATGGGCCTGGATCCGTTGGTCACATAGAAAAGGAAATGGAATTAAAGAGGCCGTAATGCCACTAAATATTCTATAGGGACACAGTTATTTGGACACCAGTGGCATTTCAGAACTCTTTCTATCACAGTACCACGTAACTGTGGCATCTTATCACATTACCACCTAACAGTGGCATCCTATCACAGTACCACGTAAAGGTGGCATCCTATCACATTACCACCTAACAGTGGCATCCTATGACAGTACCACGTAAAGGTGGCATCCTATCACATTACCACCTAACAGTGGCATCCTATCACATTACCACCTAACTGTGGCATCCTATCACATTACCACCTAACTGTGGCATCCTATCACAGTACCACATAAAGGTGGCATCCTATCACATTACCACCTAACAGTGGCATCCTATCACAGTACCACCTAACAGTGGCATCCTATCACAGTACCACCTAACAGTGGCATCCTATCACAGTACCACCTAACTGTGGCATCCTATCACAGTACCACCTAACTGTGGCATCCTATCACATTACCACCTAACTGTGGCATCCTATCACAGTACCACCTAACAGTGGCATCCTATCACAGTACCACGTAACTGTAGCATCTTATCACATTACCACCTAACTGTGGCATCCTATCACAGTACCACGTAAAGGTGGCATCCTATCACAGTACCACGTAACTGTGGCATCTTATCACAGTACCACGTAACTGTGGCATCACCACGTAACTGTGGCATCCTATCACAGTACCACCTAACAGTGGCATCCTATCACAGTACCACGTAACTGTGGCATCTTATCACATTACCACGTAAAGGTGGCATCCTATCACAGTACCACGTAAAGGTGGCATCCTATCACAGTACCACCTAACAGTGGCATCTTATCACAGTACCATGTAAAGGTGGCATCCTATCACAGTACCACCTAACAGTGGCATCTTATCACAGTACCACGTAAAGGTGGCATCCTATAACAGTACCACGTAAAGGTGGCTTCCTATAACAGTACCACGTAAAGGTGGCATCCTATCACAGTACCACGTAAAGGTGGCATCCTATCACAGTACCACGTAAAGGTGGCATCCTATCACAGTACCACGTAAAGGTGGCATCCTATCACAGTACCACGTAACGGTGGCATCCTATCACAGTACCACGTAACGGTGGCATCCTATCACAGTACCACGTAAAGGTGGCATCCTATCACAGTACCATGCTTGAAGTCACTGAGCTCTTCAGAACGACCCATTTTGTATGAAAAATGTTTGCAAATAGAGACTGCAATGCCTGGTGCTTGATTAAATACAACTGAAGCAACAGGTCTGATTGAAACACCTGAATTCCACAATTACCAGGGGTGGCCAAATTGTTTTACCGTAATAGTGCAGGTACCGTAATTGGTGATGCCCCACTTTGGATCCTGTGCTCAGTTCTGGGTACTACATCTCAGTGCAGACAGGAACAAGACGTTGAGGTAGAGAACTACATGGCAATACATTCGCAAGAAAAAACTAAATTTATGTCAATATTTATTACAGGTTGAGTTGCTCATATTCATATTCAAAAAGGACAATGGTTGCCATCGATGGCGATTCTGCAACCAGTCATCGATAGTTACAAACCATGTGATGGACAGCCACTGATAGTTTTAGCTATTGAAGGTCATCCATTCTCTTTGACTGACTGGCCCATAGGCCAATCAGAATGTGAGGGTGGGGTTTCTAGGTTGTCAGGGGGTGGAGCTATGCTCTGTGTCTCGGCATCTCAAAAAAAAAAAAAAAAAAAAACAGTTTCTGTTGTGCCATCGATGTAGGGAAACCATCTGGTTCTCCCCCATCGATGACAAAAGTATTTGACATCGGCCACAAACCATCGATGATTTCGAATCATCGATGTCCATAGCCATTCCTACTATAAAAGGCGAATTTATGAATGGTTTGTATACACATAAAGCTATCCCCCAACCAAAAAAAAAAAAAGACTAGGACGTGTTAAGCTGCAATCAAAATGTATTAATAATATGCTGCACATACATATATACACACACACACACATATTTATCATGGTCCATTGCTCTTTTTATACGTTCGGCCCAATTTATGACCAAATCTTACTTTGAATTTCTCTCTTTCTTCAGCGTGCATCCAGATTGGTTTATTTTCATCTACAAGGCATGAGACACGAAAGTAGAAAGATCAGCAAAGATAAATATTAAACATGTCTCTCTTTAGCTTGTAAAACGTCCAATATACCTATACACATTTTCCTGTGGGTTATATAAACATTACGCAGTGGATTCAGAGTTGGCTTAAGGCACAAGTAAGTGGTAGTGTCCATTCTAGCACCCTGCGTCTTTCAAAACCCATGCAGTTCCTCTTCCCTGCCTGGGGTGGCAGTTGTGCTGCTTCTAGCACATGTATGGTCAGTATAACAGCGCTGAAATACAGACCAGATTTTGCTAGAAGCACCGAAGGAAAGAGTGACACCCCCCAGGCAGGAAAGAGGAATTGCATAGGTTTTGAAAGATGCAGAGTGCTAGAATGAACAGTAAGGAGGGGATTCACAGGTTTACTTTTGGGCACCATTTTTTATCCACAAGATACATGCGCCTGACGTCTTTTGAAGTGGTGGCAGAGTGTGCTATTAATTTATTTTTTGTAGTTGGTCTTAATTATCACTCCCATTTTATCCTGTTTTTCTATATCACGGATTGGATATATTTTATTTGCGCGACATTTTTTCTATTCCCTATTTTGTTGCACCCAGTTTAACTCCGCCCACCGTGTTTAGCCCCACCCTGTTAGTCTATTTAGCTGCAGTGCTGCATTTTGTAGGAGAGGAGGTGCGGAGCAGTGAGGAGTAGCGGCCTACCTGAAAAGTGTTGCCCCTGTTGAAGAGAGGGTGTAATTTTTTTTTAAATTTTTATCTGCCTTTCCCCCATTGCTGCCCCTAATAAGATGCCCGCAGGTTTACTCTGCCCAGTCATACAAGTTTGTCTCCGTTATAAAAGCGCCCACCCCCTGTTAAGCAGACGCCATTTAATTCACGCAGCCCCATGCCCGACCGTACTCGAATGTGTCCTGTGGCGTGATTCTGAAAAGCAGACGGGCAGGTGCCACATACAGGGAGTCGCCACGGAAGATGAAGAGTGGAGGATGAGCGATGTAGCCTGCCGCCCACAGGAGAGAAGACTAACCCCGGCGCTGTGCAGGGAGCCGGAGCCTTCCGCCACTGACCCAGCAGGGTGATCCGTCTGTCACACACACACACACACACACACACACACACTTGGGGGGGGGGGTTTGCCAGTGGGCATACACTATGTGGAGGGTGCATATACTCTAAGGGGGGTGGGGGTGCCTATACTTTTATTTTTGAAGTTTACAATTAACCCCTTAAATAAAAGGTAAACACATTAAATAAATCATTCATTTAAAAAAATAAAATAAAAAATAACACTTATCACCACCCGACACCCAGGTGAATTAAAAGACGAGAAATTGATGAAGTTTAGATGACTATTTAAAAGCGTGATCACTAACATCTGGGGAAGGACTTAAATATCACCACATATAAAACTTTTGAAATAGGAGAATAGGCGTGAAAAAGGGAACAAAACCACAATTGAATGCCCCCTATGTGCGGCTATATACCGTACTTATGCTACCTGTCCGGACTTGCTTATTTGTGTTTGCAGCCCTATTGGTACACACACAATAGTCATCTGGGGACAGACTGGGCTGGGAGCTTCAGAGCAAAGTGAAACGAACCCTAGAAGGGCATCAATTTAATTGGTGGAGACCTTTCTAGGAACGGTCCATATGAGCTTCCACGCACCATTATGCAGGGTTTAATTAATGTATTACAGGCACACATACATAACGAACAAGACTATATAATTATCGTATCACCAAAATACTTCTCTCCTCCATAATGTCACTAATATGCTCGCAGAACCTACCACCCAGAACCAGTATTGTGGTCTTCATCACCTTGCAATTTACCAATGCCTTCTGTACACTTCTACATGTGTACTAATCATAGCCAAGGGCCACAGACTAAGGCCTGGCCTAGATACAAGGGGTGACACTGGGGGAGAGCTGCCAAGTACGGGGGGGGGGGGGGGTAGAGACAATCACTGATCGGGCAGAAGAGACATACAAACCTTACACACAGTATGGTGTCCTGTCGCCTTCTAGCTATGTGTAGACTATACAAGGGGTGACACTGGGGGAGAGCTGCCGGAGTACGGGGGGGGGGGTAGAGACAATCACTGATCGGGCAGAAGAGACATACAAACCTTACACACAGTATGGTGTCCTGTCGCCCTCTAGCTATGTGTAGACTGTACAAGGGGTGACACTGGGGGAGAGCTGCCAAGTACGGGGGGGTAGAGACAATCACTGATCGGGCAGAAGAGACATACAAACCTTACACACAGTATGGTGTCCTGTCGCCTTCTAGCTATGTGTAGACTATACAAGGGGTGACACTGGGGGAGAGCTGCCAAGTACGGGGGGGTAGAGACAATCACTGATCGGGCAGAAGAGACATACAAACCTTACACACAGTATGGTGTCCTGTCGCCTTCTAGCTATGTGTAGACTATACAAGGGGTGACACTGGGGGAGAGCTGCCAAGTACGGGGGGGGGGGTAGAGACAATCACTGATCGGGCAGAAGAGACATACAAACCTTACACACAGTATGGTGTCCTGTCGCCCTCTAGCTATGTGTAGACTATACAAGGGGTGACACTGGGGGAGAGCTGCCGAGTACGGGGGGGGGGGGGGATAGAGACAATCACTGATCGGGCAGAAGAGACATACAAACCTTACACACAGTATGGTGTCCTGTCGCCCTCTAGCTATGTGTAGACTATACAAGGGGTGACACTGGGGGAGAGCTGCCAAGTACGGGGGGGTAGAGACAATCACTGATCGGGCAGAAGAGACATACAAACCTTACACACAGTATGGTGTCCTGTCGCCCTCTAGCTATGTGTAGACTATACAAGGGGTGACACTGGGGGAGAGCTGCCGAGTACGGGGGGGGGGGGGGGGGGGGTAGAGACAATCACTGATCGGGCAGAAGAGACATACAAACCTTACACACAGTATGGTGTCCTGTCGCCCTCTAGCTATGTGTAGACTATACAAGGGGTGACACTGGGGGAGAGCTGCCAAGTACGGGGGGGTAGAGACAATCACTGATCGGGCAGAAGAGACATACAAACCTTACACACAGTATGGTGTCCTGTCGCCTTCTAGCTATGTGTAGACTATACAAGGGGTGACACTGGGGGAGAGCTGCCAAGTACGGGGGGGTAGAGACAATCACTGATCGGGCAGAAGAGACATACAAACCTTACACACAGTATGGTGTCCTGTCGCCTTCTAGCTATGTGTAGACTATACAAGGGGTGACACTGGGGGAGAGCTGCCAAGTACGGGGGGTGGGGGGTAGAGACAATCACTGATCGGGCAGAAGAGACATACAAACCTTACACACAGTATGGTGTCCTGTCGCCTTCTAGCTATGTGTAGACTATACAAGGGGTGACACTGGGGGAGAGCTGCCAAGTACGGGGGGGGGGGGGGGTAGAGACAATCACTGATCGGGCAGAAGAGACATACAAACCTTACACACAGTATGGTGTCCTGTCGCCTTCTAGCTATGTGTAGACTATACAAGGGGTGACACTGGGGGAGAGCTGCCGAGTACGGGGGGGGGGGTAGAGACAATCACTGATCGGGCAGAAGAGACATACAAACCTTACACACAGTATGGTGTCCTGTCGCCCTCTAGCTATGTGTAGACTGTACAAGGGGTGACACTGGGGGAGTGCTGCCAAGTACGGGGGGGGGGGGGGGGGGGGTAGAGACAATCACTGATCGGGCAGAAGAGACATACAAACCTTACACACAGTATGGTGTCCTGTCGCCTTCTAGCTATGTGTAGACTATACAAGGGGTGACACTGGGGGAGAGCTGCCAAGTACGGGGGGGTAAAGACAATCACTGATCGGGCAGAAGAGACATACAAACCTTACACACAGTATGGTGTCCTGTCGCCTTCTAGCTATGTGTAGACTATACAAGGGGTGACACTGGGGGAGAGCTGCCAAGTACGGGGGGGGGGGGGGGTAGAGACAATCACTGATCGGGCAGAAGAGACATACAAACCTTACACACAGTATGGTGTCCTGTCGCCCTCTAGCTATGTGTAGACTATACAAGGGGTGACACTGGGGGAGAGCTGCCGAGTACGGGGGGGGGGGGTAGAGACAATCACTGATCGGGCAGAAGAGACATACAAACCTTACACACAGTATGGTGTCCTGTCGCCCTCTAGCTATGTGTAGACTATACAAGGGGTGACACTGGGGGAGAGCTGCCAAGTACGGGGGGGTAGAGACAATCACTGATCGGGCAGAAGAGACATACAAACCTTACACACAGTATGGTGTCCTGTCGCCCTCTAGCTATGTGTAGACTATACAAGGGGTGACACTGGGGGAGAGCTGCCGAGTACGGGGGGGGGGGGGGGGTAGAGACAATCACTGATCGGGCAGAAGAGACATACAAACCTTACACACAGTATGGTGTCCTGTCGCCCTCTAGCTATGTGTAGACTATACAAGGGGTGACACTGGGGGAGAGCTGCCAAGTACGGGGGGGTAGAGACAATCACTGATCGGGCAGAAGAGACATACAAACCTTACACACAGTATGGTGTCCTGTCGCCTTCTAGCTATGTGTAGACTATACAAGGGGTGACACTGGGGGAGAGCTGCCAAGTACGGGGGGGGGGGTAGAGACAATCACTGATCGGGCAGAAGAGACATACAAACCTTACACACAGTATGGTGTCCTGTCGCCTTCTAGCTATGTGTAGACTATAAGGCATCCTTACTTGTGAGGCTCCCATGTGTTTGTCACTATGACCATTCTGATTACTCGGTTCACGGTACGTTCGCACCAGAGACTGATGTTTTTGCACTGCGCACGCACATATTCGCATGTGTAGGGCTGCTTCACGGGCGCCTGCGGTGACTTGCGTAGTTGCCGTGGTACTCGCACAGAGGGGGGGGAAGCAGGATGGTAGCGGGCAGCAGCACAGGTGTTTCCTGCATGCAACCAAGAAACCGCTGGGCATCCCCATGCGACGCCAGCCGCCTGCCCTGAATGCCGCAGCCCAGACTGATTTGCGAAGAGGGTAACAATCCTTCCATAATCGGCGACCATGGAATGATTTCGACCCCCGTCCGCTACCCTGTGAATAGAGGTTTATGCAAAGCATCCGGGATGTGCGAGACTCATGGTCCAAACCACCAGGATGTTGGATTACAAAAGCCACCGCTGCGTAAATAAACATGTCCAAACTATGGCCCTCCAGCTGTTGTGAAACTACAAGTCCCATCATGCTTTGCCACAGATTTGCTATTAGGGAGTGCTCAAACTATGGCAAGGCATGCTGGGATGTGTAGTTTCACAGCTGGAGGGCCACCGTTTGGACATGCCTTTCACAGACAGTAGTTTCCCATTAAGCCAAATATGGTAAACAGGTGAATTTCATTGGTCACTTATTATAAAATGTCTAACGACAGCTAACCCCAACATGAAGCGCAGCGGATTATACAGATGAGTCCAATACGATATGTAACTAACTAGTTCTGTGTAAGTCCCAACCCTCACCATCGACTGATCCAAACTCCCTTTCATGTGCCCGCGTCAGGATTTCCTTGTACAAGGTCTCCGCCTGCTTGAACTTGCCTTGTTTCAGGTAGCAGGAAGCCTTGAAAACACAAAAATGACCATTAGTCACTGACAGCTGGAGAGGGGGTGAAGGGTCACAATTAAGCCTCATTTACCAAGTTGTTCTTTGTTTTTGCCACGTTTGGATCGTCTGGCCCCAGTTTGGTCTGATAGATCTCCAGCGCCCTCTGGTAGTAATACTCCACTTCCTCGTACTTCCCCTGGTTCTGGCAGAGTAACGCCAGGTTGTTCAACTGCTTGGCTACATCAGGGTGGTCTTTCCCCAGCACCTGCACATAAACCAACGGTCAGTATAGCGCAATGGTAACTGTACAGAAACCATACCTGGACTAGAGTTCCCTGCTCATTTACAGCTGCTCCTTGCTCAACAGAAATCATTTATCCTAGAACAGGATCATTCTCTAAAACACAACAAATTTACTTTTTTGATATGGTCAAGGTATCAGAATGTGAAGATTAAACCCCCAACTCTAGGAACAGTGGAACCATCAGGTCTAGTTTATCCTTGTAACGCATTGTAACGAGATACATCCAAAAGATTCAGAGCCTTAAATTCAACAGCCAAGTACTCAAACGCCCGTCCCCAGGACACCACACGGTTCAAGTTTTCCAGATCTCCTCATTGAATTTGCAAGTGAGACATCAGTGGATTATTTAAAATGTGCCAGTGAGTAATGACTACACCTGTGCACCAGCTAGGTGACCAGGGAAATGTGCCGGTGAGTAATGACTACACCTGTGCACCAGCTAGGTGACCAGGGAAATGTGCCAGTGAGTAATGACTACACCTGTGCACCAGCTAGGTGACCAGGGAAATGTGCCGGTGAGTAATGACTACACCTGTGCACCAGCTAGGTGACCAGGAAAATGTGCCGGTGAGTAATGAATTGCTCACTGAAGTAATCATTTCTAGTTTCATTTTTCTGGAAGTGTAGCTTTTCTCAATGGAGAAGCTACAATCTCATATCCACAAAATGCTGGCGGCCAAGGCGATTACGAGATGTACACTTTAACAAGGGTGCACGTTGCTAGACTGGTTCCTTCGTTATACATTCTAATACAATAGTGCCCCCTAGGGGTCAATACTGCACTGTGTAACTAAACTAAAGCCAAACCCCTCTATGAGAAAACAGGATGTCTGTTTGACGGCAGATAAAGAGAGGTGGCGGGGATCGCCGAAAACAAGTGCTCCTCGCAGTTTAACCCCTGCGTCGGCCGCTCACCGTATTCAACGTTTCGGGGGAATCCTCGCTGTCAGAGGAGGGCGAGGATTCCTCCAAACAGCGAGGCTCGCGGCTAATGAAGGGAGCCCGCTGCATTTAGCCGCAAGCTTTGCTGTTTCCCATAGCGAGGGGGAAACAGCGTGTGCAGGGGGGGGCAATTAAATACTGACCCTGCGAGCTGTGACAGGGAGCAGGCAGCACTGCTCGCTGTCACAGCTCGCACAAATCACTGAATACTGATCAGTGTGTTACAGGTATACTGTCCAACACACAAGCAGCGTCTCCCCATCACAGCCCTAGAAGATGCAGTAACTTGCCGTACGACCATCTTACCTTTTCCCGGATCTCCAAGGCTCTTTTGCACAATGGTTCTGCTTCCTTGTACTTCCCCCGCTTACCATAGAGAACCGCCAGGTTATTCAGCGTTGCCGCCACCTGCAGAATGGAAGACGTTGCTTAATATCCACAGGCAGCAATCTCAGCACAATCACATCAAAGTACAAAGGGTCCCCAAGGACAAGGATAGATCACTGAAGAACATAAATCAATTCCGACCGGGATGTGGGGGCGGGGGGGAGCCATCATCACCGCAGTACAAAAGAGCACTGTTACTTCATCGGGTTTACAAAGCGCACACAAACAGTGACGCGGGCACTGAAAGATTAGCATTGGATAGATCATTGCTGGGAAAAAGAGGCAAATAAAGGAAATATTGATTATACCCTACAAGAGTAGGAGACTAAAAAGGACGGTAAAGATGAAACACAACAATGGCGGCTCACTGCCTATTACAGGTACCACATGCCGTGCTGTAACAGTGGCATTGCCATACTCGTGTATCTGCAGTGCAGCAAGATTTTTTTTTAGGATCCTTTGAAGAAAAAAAAAATCAATTTTCCGCTAACCTTGCAAATTGGGTGTAACAGCTCCTGTATTTATTATCATTTCTGCCACCTGGAATAATTGGCCTTTACAATAGGCTTGTTAGGCATCAGAAGCTGGCATTGCTCTAAGTCAATTAAATTGCTTTTACAGAGATTAATACATATCTTATTGGTTATTAATAATCAAAAAATAAATCATGCCCTCGGGACGGTTTTATGCCCAACCCCATGATCCACATTTTTGTTTTCTAAACAGGTAACTACAGATTCCGTGCAATTGTTCTTGGGTAGGACAATTTCCATTCCACGATTATACAACCACAAAATCATATAGTGGAAAGTCGCCATTCCTAAAGCAGCAAAGTCAGGACAGAACCTTTCATCCAATAAAGATTGTGTAATTTGGTTTAAAAAGGGTATGATGCCGGTACGGAGAAAGCAGTCACAGCCTATTTCCTATTTACAGGTTTATTTGGGGTTCTGATCTGAAAACATGTAAGATACAGATGTGCAGGATGCCAGTTAGTGGCCTAAACTATGCACTTCCATTCCAGGGTATCCTAAAGAATAAAAAGCTTACACTGCTCCTCAACTCTAGGGGGGGAATTCAAGCGTTGTGGGTGCTGGTGGCCACTAGGTGGTGCCCCGATGGAGCAACTTCACCCCATTTGGATGCCCCATTCGGATGCGCACAGCCGCCGTCGCTGACTTAACGGTTACATTGATCCATCATATTGATGGGCTGGTAACTAGTTGTGCAATAAGAGGTAGTGTTCATTCTAGCACCCGCCATATTTGAAAACCCATGCAGTTCCTCTTCCCTGCCTGGGGGGTGGCTGTCTGCTGTGGTGTTTCTAGCACAGGTCTGGTTTTCATATCAGTGCTGATATACAGACCTCACTGTGCTAGAAGCACTACAGCAGACAGCGACACCCCAGGCAGGGAAGAGGAACTCCTTGGGACGTCCTCGGGTGCTAGACTGAAGACTAGTAAGTCACCACGGTCACTGTATCGGTGTACCGCGTCCCCTCGCATGGCACGCTGCAATCGGCACACTTTTATGTTCTCCATCCATGCCCTGGCGGATGGTAGAATATGAAAGCCTGTCGGCACATGTCGGTTCCCAAAAAAACTGTGAAAACCACATGTCGACCTTAGTCAGGTCAACCTATTTCATGTGTCAACCTAAGCCCCGTCAACCTTTAGCGGTCAATCTTTATAGGGTCGACCTAACGACCGTATCCCGTACAATATATAGTTTACCATCAGCCCCTCGGTCTCATTTACAATTATCTCCTTAATTAACAGTATGGCTTGAATTTGCCCCCCCCCCGTGCTGCTTTAATGAGGGACGGGAGCGTTACACGTGACTCATTAGAGATGATTGGTAGGCATATTGCGCATCACCGCGGGACCCTACCTGCTGCTGCACGGAACCGGCCTGCCCATTACCAATCTCTCCTGTAGAGTTTAACATTAGAACGGTCACACTGATGAGCGCCGAGTCGGGGGGGGGGAGGGGGAGGTTGCAGTCTAGGGAGGATAAACACTGTAATAAGGACATCGATTACTCACCGCTGGGTGATCTTTACCCAAAGTCTTTTCTCGGATGGCCAGGGCATCGTTTAACAGATTGGCGGCGTCTTTGTATTTGTTTTGGTCCCTGGAAATGAAGAACGTTTTGCTAAACAACTGGATATGAATAAATCAGATTTGTCCAACAATTAGGACCTTATTCAGGTTCGTACACTCGCAATGCGAATTCACATGCGAGCGCAATGTTTTCGACATGTACCGGGGGCGTGCGTCCACAGCGAACAGATTGTTCACCGGGTGCAAGGACCCAACATTGCGGCCTGGGGGGCGGGATGGGGGCCTGGAGCGGTGGGCCAGGGGTAACGCCCAGCGTTTTAATTGGCATTCCCATGAAAACACTGGGCGTTTCCATGGAAAAATCGCCTAGTGATGTGGGTACCAGGGTGCCAGCTACCCGCCCACTTCCTTCAGGTTGCTCTGAGCCACCTTAGATGTGCATGTACCTTCCACATCATTCGATGGTTGGTGACCATCGGATGATGTGGGTGTTCGCACGCACTGGCTGCGAGTGGATGCTTGTGTCAAACATCCATTCACAGCCAGTGCGTGCGAACACCCGCTGCAAATGGGTGGCGGCCTGGCCAACATTTGCAAGGCGGGGTTTGGTGCACGAATTCACAGCCTTTGGAGTAACCTCCAATCACATTGCCTGTGGCTCCTGCAATTGCGCTTACCCACGGTCCCTCAATGGCTGGAAGGCCACAGGCTGCCTGATACAAGTACGCAGATCTGTCCCATGAACTATGTAGATGCTACTGACCTGTATACCAAAGCCAGTATGTTGAGCATGGTGGCCACATCTGGGTGATCATGGCCAGAGGTCTTCTCCAGGTCTTCGAGAGCTTGCTTACAGAGAGGTACAGCCACTTCATACCTGCCCTGGGAGGCGTACTGAATGACCAGGTTATGGAGGGTCCTTAATCGCGCAGGGATCTCGTAGCCACCTTGTTGGGCCGCGGCGGCCGCGCTGCTGTGCTGTTGTTGTACTGCAAACAGTGCCTTGGATTAATCAGGTTTAATATGCAAGCCAAACTTATTAATAGTACTTTTGAGTATCGAGTGGTTTTGCAGGTCCCAGTCTGATCTCCGTTTCACACAGCAAAGCAAATTACTGGGTCAAGCATTACTACTTGGTAATGTGCTGATTGAAAAGGGTCAACTTGGGCTGAAACCTGTACAGGCTGCAGGACTGGATATATCGGTGAACAACGTTCAGACAATACCCTATATATTCCCATCTTATTCATTTTTATATTTTCACATTATCAACAATTCATTAGGAAGTTTAATTCAAGAAGCTAAACTCAGCAGGACATGTGACAGGACACTTACTTCCTGGTCCTTGGTCGTCATCGTCATTGGGGAAGAGGTCATCCAAAGGCTCCTTAGAGGAGTCACTGTCTTTATCATCCTGGAAAAGTTAATTTTAGATTTAACCCAATAAAGATTTAAAAAAAAAAAAAAAAAAAAACATGATCTCAATGCAGAAATACAGAACATTCAGCACTGTAAAGCCAATGAAAGGAAAGGTCAGATTTATGTTCTAGTGAGGACCGGACAGGGAAAAAACTAGGATGATAATGGAGAGATCAGAATATAGTCGTCAACCTATATGTACTCAGTAGGATTTAAGGGGAGATGTACGAAGCGTTGTAGAGTGGATAAATATAAAGTACCAGCCAATCAGCATCTGCCATGGTACAAACGGTGTTTGAGAAAGGACAGGAGCAGCATGGTTTGTCCTTTCTCTCGCTCTCCAAGGACGAGATGCACCAAACAAAACATGCCGTAAAAACCCTGTTTTCAGGGTTTTCACCGCATTTTCATATGCGCCAAAGCCCCACTGCTGGGACTTCACTGTGGGGGATTACGTCAGTTCTAGATGGCGTAACCCCATAGAAGCCTACGGACTTCCCTTTGCGTCCCCCAACAACCCGCGAGACCCCCACCTGTCTCCAGGCAGCCTCCTGCTGTGCTGCCCGGACCAGTGACCTTCTCCTCCCGGAAGCGGAGCCCTGGCCGAGAAGCAGCAGCCGGGTAGGGGTCCAGGGAGGGATGGGGACCTGCTGCACATCGCCGCCCACAACGCAAAGGACAGCTCTTAACGCAACAGCAGTCCTAATATGTTAGTGCATAATGCGATTATTAACAATGCGAATGCTGGCGATGTGTTAGAGAATCGTGCCCCAAGGCTTAGTACATCTCACCTAGACTCATTTGGTGCTCAGGCTGCCTGTAGCCACTGTGACTAAATTAAGTGGGACATCTGTGCGGGGCTTTTGTAATGGCAAATGGGGCAGGTGTAAAAAAGAACCACAGCTATGAGAAAACATCATCATGACATTTGCCCCCAAAACAGGAGCAACCTCTACACTATCTTTACCAAATTACGGAGCTTTGCGCTACCAGGATACAATCACGGAGGTGCCGCATATGGAGAAGTAAATGTAAGTTTGTTTGTATAAGTCCGTCATGTGGAACTCCGAGGCATCGGTCTTTCAGTGACATTGGTTGTCTTAGGGAGAGAGCTATGGAACCACCCTGATTTGTGGGGGTGTCCTGGGCATGTGTCAGACGCTCCATGTAATTCTGAGTTGCACCTACATCATCTAGCATGGGACTTTTGCAAGTGCCAATACCAATGGTAACTGCTGCGGAGGTGGGTGTAAAATCACTGGGCAGCACTGGTTTCTGCGATCACATGCACTAACCCTTGTGTCAGCATAAGGCAGTACATCAGGATTCATGGTGACTTACAACTGACCCCAGAATGGCTGCACTGATGAGTAATGGACTGTGTGGAGCAGTCTGGCCAACACTTTAGTACATGGCAATAGAGACAAACATAAATCAACTTAGAGAATCAAAGTAAGCATCTAGCTAATGAACATGACAAAACATAACCTAAGCAAACCATCTCAATTTTAAAAGAAGAAAAAAAAAAAAAGCGACGTACCGATGGAGAAATATCATCATCATATTTTTTCAGCTGATTCATGAACTCTAGATGTTTCTTTTCCTCCTCTAGTTGGGCCACGGACTGTTCGCTCCTCTGAAGTTTCTGCTGGGTGTTGGCCAACTCGTCCCGCAGCCACTGGTTCTCTTGGCACAGCCGGCGGACCTGAGCCCTCAGTTTCTGCTTTTCAGACTCTACTGCATTCAAGTGGTTGGATAAGGCCATCATCACCTGTGGAAAAGGAGCGCCAGAGTCACGAGGCGCCGGCGGAGGTATTCAGCTACGTGGGGGCAATTCCTAACTTGTAGCAATAACAAATTCTAACAAATACAAGTGTATGTTCCAGACACCATGCTCTAATCACAAAGCAGTAATCCCAGGGGGGTCGTCTGCAATATATCCTCTATTTGGGCACTTTTTTTGTCTTTAAAAGCATCATCTTCAAGGTATTTTTCAATTGCTAAAATATTTTAAATATAATATGGTTCACAAGAAGGCACTTAGAACTCAAAACGCACTTCACAGGTCGACAGGGTCAAAAGATCAACAAATGTTCGACATTCAAATGGTTGACAGGGTTAAAAATGTCGACCAGAGGTTTTTTATTGTCTCAATGTCCACACCTGCCAACATGGACCATCAATTAGTGCAGGGGTGGGCAATAGGCGGCCCTCCAGCTGTTGATGAACTACACGTCCCAGCATGCCTTGCATCAGTTGCAGCATGGCAAATAGCAAAACTTAGGCAAGGCATGCTGGGATGTGTAGTTCATCAACAGCTGGAGGGCCGCTTATTGCCCACCTCTGAATTAGTTTAACGCTTCGGACACACTATTATATTCTCCGCCTATGCCGGCATGGATGGTGAAGTATGAAAATGTACCCCCCGTCCCCCCCCATCACCCCAACCAAAAAATGTGGAAAAATAATATCAACATTTTGAATGCTGACCTTTTAGCCCTGTTGACATCTCCAATGTCAAAATTTTGATGGTCGATATTTTGACCCTGTCGACCATTTGACCCCATCGACCTATTGCATGTTGACCTTTTCCTTTTGACCTACTGACACCTACTGACACCAAGGCACGGTAGATCTATCAACCAGATATGGTTGTTACTAGGAGACATTTCTAGTCTATGCAGACCAGACTTCCTGTCTGCAAACAAGCTCAAAGACAAAACTTTTTGAACTAGGGCAACTTTAAATTGCTACACACTACATTTCTGTAGGTCATTCCATTCACCGTTTTCAAAAACTACCACAGAAAATACAATAGCTCACAATTTTTCGAAATGTTTAAGCAATCAATATGAACACTGCAAAAGTTCAAAATGGCTTCCCAACCCTCTTCGTGAAGTGGAATTTTATATATTGTATACACAAATGTCAATGTTTCAGGACAGCTTTCAGGTCAGATATAAGTATGCCATTAATGGTTGGTTTCATCCCATCTATATTCTAAACAAGTGGATTTTGGAATTGCAATTTGGGAAGGTGGAACACGTCACAATCACCTGTGCTTCGCTAAGGCCAAGCTCCAGCATCTCCAGAGACTTGCGGATCATGGTGGATTTCTCTTCCACCAGGTTGCTCTCGTCATCTTTCTTCAAACACTTCAAGGTTTCCAGTAGGCTTTGCAAGATGGAATTGTGCTCGTTTTTCAAGGCCTCCAGGCCCTGGATCACCTGTTTGGTCTTAGAAATGATCTCATCCTGGGTGAGTTTCTCCAACTTGTCTTCCTTAAGAAACACCATTGTGGACATGTTGTCATACATTCTGCAAAGAGAAGACAAAAAGTGTCTCACCAATCGTAAACAATCACTGCGACAGGTTCCACTGACCACATTATAATACGCCTGTATGTCTCAGAACCTACGTTAGACAGATCGTACACTATTAGCCTTCCAGTCCCCTCCACACAGGGCTTGGAGAGTAGCCCAAATCGTGTACAGAGCAGGTGGCCTGATGACCTGAAGTGCACACTGCATCTAGTTGTCCCTTACCATCATATAGGCCAGAAGTGACTGAGGGGTAAATGTATGGAGCTTGGAGAAGTGTTATCTATCCCCAGAAAGAGCGTTATGTGCAAGGTGATAATTCTACAGCCAATCAGCTCCCATATGTAAATTGACAGGTAGCAGCTGATTGGCCATCCATTGTGTTTGATTGATTGGCCTGGGGGCCAATCAAAACACGGGGGGGGGGGGGCTTCGCGGGTGTAGCTATGCTCCGTGTCCCGGCACTTTGAAAATACAAGAAATCGTCTTGCTGTCCCATCGAAGGTAAAAGTATTCGACATCGGCCATGAACCATCGATGATTTTGAATCATCAATAGTCGATGGCCATCCCTATTTCTGGGGATAGATACCACTTCTCCCAGAAAAAAGGAGGGCTGCCGGACTAGTGCAAATAGAACCATGTAATACCCATTGGTCATCACAGGGGATAGGAACAGGTGGAGGAAAAACTGTGTCGTAAGAAGATAAAACAATAAGCCAGTATGGGTCATAGGGTCAACTACTTAGGTTGACAGTCATTCGGTTGACCGCTATAGGTCGACAGTAACACTGTATAAGCGTGCTTCACTCACCACTTGGTACACTACTATATTCTCACTCTGTGCCCACTTGAATAGTAAAGAATGAAAAAAAAAACCTTTAAAAAAAAAAGATTCATATGTGAGAGCAAGCGAGAGAGCGAGAAAGAGCGAGAGAGCGCGCGCGAGAGCGAGAAAGAGCGAGAGAGCGCGCGCGAGAGCGAGAAAGAGCGAGAGAGCGCGCGCGAGAGCGAGAAAGAGCGAGAGAGCGCGCGCGAGAGCGAGAAAGAGCGAGAGAGCGCGCGCGAGAGCGAGAAAGAGCGAGAGAGCGCGCGCGAGAAAGAGCGAGAGCGAGAGAGCGCGCGCGAGAAAGAGCGAGAGAGCGCGCGCGAGAGCGAGAGAGCGCGCGCGAGAGCGAGAGAGCGCGCGCGAGAGCGAGAGAGCGCGCGCGAGAGCGAGAGAGCGCGCGCGAGAGCGAGAGAGCGCGCGCGAGAGCGAGAGAGCGCGCGCGAGAGCGAGAGAGCGCGCGCGAGAGCGAGAGAGCGCGCGCGAGAGCGAGAGAGCGCGCGCGAGAGCGAGAGAGCGCGCGCGAGAGCGAGAGAGCGCGCGCGAGAGCGAGAGAGCGCGCGCGAGAGAGCGCGCGCGAGAGCGAGAGAGCGCGCGCGAGAGCGAGAGAGCGCGCGCGAGAGCGAGAAAGAGCGAGAGCGAGAAAGAGCGAGAGCGAGAAAGAGCGAGAGCGAGAAAGAGCGAGAGCGAGAAAGAGCGAGAGCGAGAAAGAGCGAGAGCGAGAAAGAGCGAGAGCGAGAAAGAGCGAGAGCGAGAAAGAGCGAGAGCGAGAGAGAGCGAGAGCGAGAGAGAGCGAGAGAGAGCGAGAGAGAGCGAGAAAGAGCGAGAAAGAGCGAGAGCGAGAAAGAGCGAGAGCGAGAAAGAGCGAGAGCGAGAAAGAGCGAGAGCGAGAAAGAGCGAGAGCGAGAAAGAGCGAGAGCGAGAAAGAGCGAGAGCGAGAAAGAGCGAGAGCGAGAAAGAGCGAGAGCGAGAAAGAGCGAGAGCGAGAAAGAGCGAGCGAGAGCGAGAAAGAGCGAGCGAGAAAGAGCGAGAGCGAGAAAGAGCGAGAGCGAGAAAGAGCGAGAGCGAGAAAGAGCGAGAGCGAGAAAGAGCGAGAGCGAGAAAGAGCGAGAGCGAGAAAGAGCGAGAGCGAGAAAGAGCGAGAGCGAGAAAGAGCGAGAGCGAGAAAGAGCGAGAGCGAGAAAGAGCGAGAGCGAGAAAGAGCGAGAGCGAGAAAGAGCGAGAGCGAGAAAGAGCGAGAGCGAGAAAGAGCGAGAGCGAGAAAGAGCGAGAGCGAGAAAGAGCGAGAGCGAGAAAGAGCGAGAGCGAGAGAGAGCGAGAGCGAGAGAGAGCGAGAGAGAGCGAGAAAGAGCGAGAGCGAGAGAGAGAAAGAGCGAGAGCGAGAAAGAGCGAGAGCGAGAAAGAGCGAGAGCGAGAAAGAGCGAGAGCGAGAAAGAGCGAGAGCGAGAAAGAGCGAGAGCGAGAAAGAGCGAGAGCGAGAAAGAGCGAGAGCGAGAAAGAGCGAGAGCGAGAAAGAGCGAGAGCGAGAAAGAGCGAGAGCGAGAAAGAGCGAGAGCGAGAGAGAGAGCGAGAAAGAGCGAGAGCGAGAAAGAGCGAGAGCGAGAAAGAGCGAGAGCGAGAAAGAGCGAGAAAGAGCGAGAAAGAGCGAGAAAGAGCGAGAAAGAGCGAGAAAGAGCGAGAAAGAGCGAGAGCGAGCGAGCGCGAGCGAAAGCGAGAAAGAGCGAGAAAGAGCGAGAAAGCGAGAAAGAGCGAGAAAGCGTGCGCGCGAGAGAGAGCGTGCTCGCGAGAGAGAGCGTGCTCGCGAGAGAGAGCGTGCTCGCGAGAGAGAGCGTGCTCGCGAGAGAGAGCGAGAGTTCCTTATTTTGCATTAGAGAACCAGTATTAAGGAAATTAATGGTACTAGGTCATACTGATAGAATAGGAGAAGTAATGCTGACCATCTGTCTGACAAGGAACGTACAGCTCTGGAATTCACTACAGTAACCTAATCATTTACACCGGAAATCGCCAGAAGTTTTCATTAGATGATCAGAAAATGAGACAAACTCCTGAAGGTGTATTTACCAAGATCAAGTTCGGTCTGTACTAGTATTGTGGAGCAGGCATATGCTGGGTCAACTCAGCCAACCCCACCTCACCACTGCTAGGTCCTCCCCTCCACTATATGGTTCCATGTGTCAAATCACAGAAGTCAGCCAGGGGGTATGAAGGGAAAGGGGTACATAAATCTGTGTGGTCTGGTAAAGAGGGTTTGTTGCCGCATATTGCGATTGTGTTTGAGCGAGAAAGACGCTACCCCACGGGGCGGCTCACACTATTCATGGCATATTAAGGCTAGGTGTACGAGGACACATCTGTATGTGTTTGAGCGAGAAAGACGCTACCCCACGGGGCGGCTCACACTATTCATGGCATATTAAGGCTAGGTGTACGAGGACACATCTGTATGTGGAAGTCAAAACTAGTATTTTAGAACAAAAAAAAAAATCTGTTTCACATCACAAAAGGCCTTGTAGGTACTGTAACAAACTTATGGCATTACACCTTACTTCATCATCATCCTCTTCCTCAGTTATAGGGGTCTAGAAGTGGTCCATTGCTACATACAGAGTGCAACACAACAGAGCCCATGCAGAAAACTAGCAGCACAACTAGGCGCCCACAAGCCACATACACATTGCTGCAGAAACAGTCATCGGTTTTGTTGCAATTCCCGAGTACACAGAACTGGTCAGACATTCCCGTCAATAAGATGATTCGCTTTTCTCAGGGTTAGATACATTTATTTATTAACAGTTTCTTATATAGCGCAAAAAGAAGAAAAAGTAGCGCTAGTACGCCAATGAATATTCACAATATTTAATGACATATAAAATCATGTAAAACACTTGAAATAAAGACAGCAGGATCCGTTCCTATAAATGCCACCAGAGTTACCACATAGGTATTCAATGACTTTTATCGCCAGTCATGACGATAATGTTTTTAGATTCACCATTAATTTGCCGGCTTTTTTGCGGCGATTCGCCATGCATGGGGATTCGCCGGGACTCGCCGAGTCACCCTATTCAATGTGGCTGAGATTCGCCGCCCCTAACGGCGAATCTCAGCCAATCCGGCGTATCCCTAAACAGCTCCATTACTGTAGTCAGTGTTTAAGAAATTGCAGTAAAATGCAAAAAAAAAAATGCAAATTACTCTTAAAAAACGATTCCAATACAGCAGACTGCAAAAGCTGTGTAATCTCCTCAAAGGCCAAACGAAGGAGTGAGGTGGGGAGGAGATTCATGGGTAATTGAGGTGAATCATGGGTAATAATGCATTGTGGGAGAAAAAAAAATACCAGAAAAAATTAAATATATATTTATATAGCACTTCTACAACCATAAAATCACACAAGGGCAACAAATAATATTAGATTACACTTGCAGAGTTAAATTGAACACTTAAAACCAATTATTTCAGAAGTTCATATAAAAGTTCACCATAAAAAGATGACGAGGGAAACTCGGTGAAGAACGGCGATATGAAACAAGAAATAGATTCGCCAACTTCTCATTGAATACACTATTGGCAAATCATGGCGAATCCCAATGAAAAATCCTATTGACAAAGCCCGGCGATTTGCAGCGCATAACATATGGCGAATTGTCCTTCATTCGCCGGTCGCCATCGGCGAATATAGCTCATTGAATAGGGTGATTCGCTTTTGGAGCTCCAAAAATCGCAGACACACACGAAAAAATCACAGATTCGCCATAAAACTTGGCGAATCTGCCTCAGAATACCGCCCCCAATGCAGTCCAGAATGATAAATCAACCCCACATGGGGGACACCAGTGGACGGTGTGATGAAGGTGGGTGGATGTTTATAGTTACCACAATTAGATCACCAGGAGGAATAGTTCCATTAGGAAACCACCACTGAACCTGGTACTTTCACCCATTTGGGAGAGACATTGCTGCTATGCATTCCTAATGGCACTATTCCTCCTGGTGATCTAATTGTGGTAACTATTAACATCCACCCACCTTCATCACACCGTCCACTGGTGTCCCCCATGTGGGGTTGATTTATCATTCTGGACTGCATTGGAGTCTATGTGGTAACTCTGGTGACATTTATAGGAACGGATCCTGCTGTCTTTATTTCAAGCGTTTTACATGATTTTATAAGTTATTAAATATTGTCAATGTTCATTGGCGTACTAGCGCTACTTTTTCTTCTTTTTACCCTCTTTCTTAAGGGAATACTCACCCCTTTCTAGTAGCTGCTTCACCAACGCAATCCTAACCAGAGCCCAGTTTTTGTTGCTTCTGGTGTCTTATATAGCGCACACATATTCCGCAGCGCTTTACAAAGTATAGTTAAACATTCACATCAGTCACTGCCCCAGTTGGGCTTACACTCTATATTCCCTACTACATGTACACGCACATACAGACATTCTAGGGTTAATATTGTTGGGAGCCAATTAGCCTACCAGTATATTTTTGGATTGTGGGAGGAAACCGGAGTACCCGGAGGAAACCCACGCAAGTACGGGGAGAATATACAAACTCTGCACAGTTAGAGCTATGGTGGGGATAGAACCCATGACCTCAGCGCTGTGAGGAAGTAATGCTAACCATTACACCGTCCGTACTGCCCCGTATATATATAACACATGGTGGGGATAGAACCCATGACCTCAGCGCTGTGAGGCAGTAATGTAACCATTACACCGTCCGTACTGCCCCGTATATATAACACATGGTGGGGATAGAACCCATGACCTCAGCGCTGTGAGGCAGTAAAGTAACCATTACACCGTCCGTACTGCCCCGTATATATAACACATGGTGGGGATAGAACCCATGACCTCAGCGCTGTGAGGAAGTAATGCTAACCATTACACCATCCGTACTGCCCCGTATATATAACACATGGTGGGGATAAAACCCATGACCTCAGTGCTGTGAGGCAGTAATGTAACCATTACACCATCCGTACTGCCCCATATATATATAACACATGGTGGGGATAGAACCCATGACCTCAGCGATGTGAGGCAGTAATGCTAACCATTACACCATCTGTACTGCCCCGTATATATAACAGATGGTGGGGATAGAACCCATGACCTCAGTGCTGTGAGGCAGTAATGCTATAACCATTACACCATCCGTACTGCCCCATATATATAACACATGGTGGGGATAGAACCCATGACCTCAGTGCTGTGAGGCAGTAATGTAACCATTACACCATCCGTACTGCCCCGTATATATAACACATAGTGGGAATAGAACCCATGACCTCAGCGCTGTGAGGCAGTAATGCTAACCATTACACCATCCGTACTGACCCGTATATATAACACATGGTGGGGATAGAAACCATGACCTCAGTGCTGTGAGGCAGTAATGTAACCATTACACCATCCGTACTGCCCCATATATATAACACATGGTGGGGATAGAACCCATGACCTCAGCGATGTGAGGCAGTAATGCTATAACCATAACACCGTCCGTACTGCCCCGTATATATAACACATGGTGGGGATAGAAACCATGACCTCAGTGCTGTGAGGCAGTAATGCTATAACCATTACACCATCCGTACTGCCCCGTATATATAACACATGGTGGAGATAGAACCCATGACCTCAGCTCTGTGAGCCAGTAATGTAACCATTACACCATCCGTACTGCCCCGTATATATAACACATGGTGGGGATAGAACCCATGACCTCAGTGCTGTGAGGCAGTAATGTAACCATTACACCGTCCGTACTGCCCCGTATATATAACACATGGTGGGGATAGAACCCATGACCTCCGTGCTGTGAGGCAGTAATGCTAACCATTACACCATCCGTACTGCCCCGTATATATAACACATGGTGGGGATAGAACCCATGACCTCAGCGCTGTGAGGCAGTAATGTAACCATTACACCATCCGTACTGCCCCGTATAGATAACACATGGTGGGGATAGAACCCATGACCTCAGTGCTGTGAGGCAGTAATGTAACCATTACACCATCCGTACTGCCCCATATATATAACACATGGTGGGGATAGAACCCATGACCTTAGTGCTGTGAGGCAGTAATGTAACCATTACACCATCCGTACTGCCCCGTATATATAACACATGGTGGGGATAGAACCCATGACCTCAGCGCTGTGAGGCAGTAATGTAACCATTACACCATCCGTACTGCCCCGTATATATAACACATGGTGGGGATAGAACCCATGACCTCAGCGCTGTGAGGCAGTAATGTAACCATTACACCATCCGTACTGCCCCGTATATATAACACATGGTGGGGATAGAACCCATGACCTCAGCGCTGTGAGGCAGTAATGTAACCATTACACCATCCGTACTGCCCCAGATACATTGCAGTGATTCTGGCTCAGCGTGAGCAAAGCAGACAGAGCGGCACATACACAGCCGTCCTTGGTCAAGTAACGGTGTAAAGGACATGCACAGCAGAATGTAACTGAACTGTTGTCATTGCCATTGTAGTTACCAGAGAGAGAGAGGTTTTGCGGTTGTGGTTTGATGCTCATGGCTGGCATGCAGTGTTCTGCGGAGGGTCCTTGGTGGCAAGACTGAATTTCCCCATTATCATCAATGGAGGCTACGAGCAGACCCATATGTACTAAACTCTAAAATGCTTTAAGCCTACAGGGCTATTATAGCTATTATCAGCGGTAACATGACCAATGGCGATAGCTTGGCTACTGGCAGTGGTGGGGCAATTAGCCCCAATGCAGTGTTCTCTCCCCGATGCCGGCACTTATCAGGATCACGCTTCGGTGCCTCGTGATCTGTAATAAGAAGTTGTTTGAACAGTGATAATCAAACACCCTCCCCCCATATGAAGGCAGAGTAGCAGGAGAGGGATCTTCCCCATCCCTCTCCTGAAGTCTCCATCTGGTATAGACACTCTGCACACAACATGCACCATTAAAAGTCGACACATGAAATAGGTCAGTATGACAAGGTGACCAGGGTTGGACACAAGCATCAGGTCGACAATAGGAAGACCTTTTGACTGTTGACATTCCCATTGTCGACCTAATGCTTGTGTCAAGCTTCCAACCCTGCTGATTATAGCCATGTCGACCTTCAGTGGCCAACACAAGGAGCCATACCCCTGCACAGGCGCAGTGTCAGATTCCCCAGGGGAGTCCTTTACACATGTGAAATCCTTCTCTCCAATGTGGGGACAGTTACAGCGGTCGCTGTGGAGTTCTGTAAAAATATCTGTCCCAATTACTAATAATTAAGGGGGTATTCAATCCCGTATAACGGCTGTCGATCCCTCCCGTCGATCGGCAAAAAGTGGACGTGTCTGTGGATTGTCAATCTGCCTCCGGGATCGCGACAATCCATGGCCGTTATCGGCAGAACGGGTCCGACAGCTCCTAAATTCTGGCTCTTTCTGCCGTGATCCCTCTTCAATGCTGTCGGTAAAGACAGCATTGAATAGGGAACAGCGACGGAACATTGAATACCTTCCTAAAGGTGCGTACACACAGGGGCGATTATTGCTAATATCGCTGGCAATATAGTCGCTGAGCGACCATATTGCCAGCAATGGGAGTGTGCACTGGCGATAAATCGCCGGGTGCGCGCTCCCATTTTTACCCCCCTAGTGATTGCTGGTCGCAGGAACATGCTCCTGCGACCAGCTGATATCCACTGCCGGGCTCCCCCGGCAGTTTCTTTTTCATCAGCGGCCATCTCTGCAAACGGAATACTGAGCGATATATACGCACCTTAAGACTATGGGCCAGATGTATCAAGCTTCACAAAGTGATAAAATAGAAAGTGATAAACAGCCAGCCAATCAGCTCCTACCTGTCATGTTACAGGCTGGGTTTGAAAAATAACAGGTAGCAGCTGATTGGCTGCTTGTTTATCACTCTCCAATTTATCACTTTTGAAGCTTGATACATCTGGCCATATATAATTTCTTATACAATTAAGCAGCAAAAAGTTTAACCATACTTTATTATACGCAAAGTATTAAAATCTGTCTTTTTAGAAGAAGATCAAAGCAATTCCTCTATTTAACGCCTATTTCTATTTCAACCTTTTCCCCATTTAGAAAGAGATAAAAAATGTTGCTGATGGAATGATTCCTAGTCCTAATTATTAATGTTGAGCAGCTATTTTGTTATTACGCAGCATTTCCTGCGGATCAATGTCACTTCGACCTTGCAGTAGAACGCATAGAACGTACAGAAGCGATAGCAGTGTAGAGTGTGGTAGTTATCTGGTGGGAGACACTGACTGCTCCTCTTGCAGGATTGTCTGTGTATGACAGATGCAGGGATGTTAACCAACTTGTACCCAGCACGAAATCGGGAGAGACATGACCCAACAGTGCTGATGCCAGGCATGACTAGAAACAGCGTGGGGCTGGGGCATCATCCTGATAGAGGACATCGCTAACGACCCACGTACACAGACGATATGCACAAAAATACGATGACAGTGGCGCACAAAGCAATACTGTGGGGTTTCTGACAAGCTGTCGCAGGCCAGCACTGGTGACAAAATACCTCTCTATATATGGAACAAAGGCTGACAATACTGTATACTGTATTAATAACACACACTAGTTAAAAGCCAGTTGAAATGACAGCTTCTGCAATGTACTTTCACTTTGAGCTGTGACAGTTTTAGCCCACAAACTCTCCACCCCACCCTTAGTCCCTATCTGCTCCTACCTCCAATCTCTGTCTTCACAGCTCCCTTTCTCCATATCCAGCAAGTTTGAAACATAAAAGTGTCCCCGCAAAAATTACTTTCACAGCTATGCATGGATAAACCTAGTTTGGTTGCCTCCTGTGGTGGCGTGGCTAAGCCCTGTTTGGAGACCTCCTGAGGTGGCAGGACTATGCATGGTTAAACCTAGTCTTGCCACCTACTGAGGTGACATGACTGTGCTTGGGTAAACCCGGTCTCGTCGCCTCCTCAGGTTGCACAGCTATGCGCGGCTAAACCCGGTCTCGTCGCCTCCTCAGGTTGCACAGCTATGCGCGGCTAAACCCGGTCTCGTCGCCTCCTCAGGTTGCACAGCTATGCGCGGCTAAACCCGGTCTCGTCACCTCCTCAGGTTGCACAGCTATGTGCGGCTAAACCCGGTCTCGCCGCCTTCTCAGGTTGCACAGCTATGTGCGGCTAAACCCGGTCTCGTCTCGTCGCCTCCTCAGGTTGCACAGCTATGCGCGGCTAAACCCGGTCTCGTCACCTCATCAGGTTGCACAGCTATGTGCGGCTAAACCCGGTCTCGTCGCCTCCTCAGGTTGCACAGCTATGCGCCGCTAAACCCGGTCTCGTCACCTCCTCAGGTTGCACAGCTATGCGCGGCTAAACCCGGTCTCGCCGCCTCCTCAGGTTGCACAGCTATGCGCGGCTAAACCCGGTCTCGCCGCCTCCTCAGGTTGCACAGCTATGCGCGGCTAAACCCGGTCTCGTCGCCTCCTGAGGTTGCACAGCTATGCGCGGCTAAACCCGGTCTCGTCACCTCCTGAGGTTGCACAGCTATGCGCAGCTAAACCCTTACTCGTCACCTCCTCAGGTTGCACAGCTATGCGCGGCTAAACCCGGTCTCATCGCCTCCTCAGGTTGCACAGCTATGCGCAGCTAAACCCTTACTCGTCACCTCCTCAGGTTGCACAGCTATGCGCGGCTAAACCCGGTCTCGTCGCCTCCTCAGGTTGCACAGCTATGCGCGGCTAAACCCGGTCTCGTCGCCTCCTCAGGCTGCACAGCTATGCGCGGCTAAACCCTTACTCGTCGCCTCCTCAGGTTGCACAGCTATGCGCGGCTAAACCCGGTCTCGTCGCCTCCTCAGGTTGCACAGCTATGCGCGGCTAAACCCGGTTTTGTCGCCTCCTCAGGTTGCACAGCTATGCGCGGCTAAACCCGGTCTCGCCGCCTCCTCAGGTTGCACAGCTATGCGCGGCTAAACCCGGTCTCGCCGCCTCCTCAGGTTGCACAGCTATGGGCGGCTAAACACGGTCTCGCCGCCTCCTCAGGTTGCACAGCTATGCGCAGCTAAACCCGGTCTCGTCGCCCCCTCAGGTTGCACAGCTATGCGCGGCTAAACCCGGTCTCGTCGCCTCCTCAGGTTGCACAGCTATGCGCGGCTAAACCCGGTCTCGTCGCCTCCTCAGGTTGCGCGGCTAAACCCGGTCTCGTCGCCTCCTCGGGTTGCACAGCTATGCGCGGCTAAACCCGGTCTCGTCACCTCCTCAGGTTGCACAGCTATGCGCGGCTAAACCCGGTCTCGTCGCCTCCTCAGGTTGCACAGCTATGCGCGGCTAAACCCGGTCTCGTCACCTCCTCAGGTTGCACAGCTATGCGCGGCTAAACCCGGTCTCGTCGCCTCCTCAGGTTGCACAGCTATGCGCGGCTAAACCCGGTCTCGTCGCCTCCTCAGGTTGCACAGCTATGCGCGGCTAAACCCGGTCTCGTCGCCTCCTCAGGTTGCACAGCTATGCGCGGCTAAACCCGGTCTCGTCGCCTCCTCAGGTTGCACAGCTATGCGCGGCTAAACCCGGTCTCGTCACCTCCTCAGGTTGCACAGCTATGCGCGGCTAAACCCGGTCTCGCCGCCTCCTCAGGTTGCACAGCTATGCGCGGCTAAACCCGGTCTCGTCGCCTCCTCAGGTTGCACAGCTATGCGCCGCTAAACCCGGTCTCGTCACCTCCTCAGGTTGCACAGCTATGCGCGGCTAAACCCGGTCTCGCCGCCTCCTCAGGTTGCACAGCTATGCGCGGCTAAACCCGGTCTCGTCGCCTCCTCAGGTTGCACAGCTATGCGCGGCTAAACCCGGTCTCGTCGCCTCCTCAGGTTGCACAGCTATGCGCGGCTAAACCCGGTCTCGTCACCTCCTCAGGTTGCACAGCTATGCGCGGCTAAACCCGGTCTCGCCGCCTCCTCAGGTTGCACAGCTATGCGCGGCTAAACCCGGTCTCGCCGCCTCCTCAGGTTGCACAGCTATGCGCGGCTAAACCCGGTCTCGTCGCCTCCTCAGGTTGCACAGCTATGCGCGGCTAAACCCGGTCTCGTCACCTCCTGAGGTTGCACAGCTATGCGCGGCTAAACCCGGTCTCGTCGCCTCCTCAGGTTGCACAGCTATGCGCGGCTAAACCCGGTCTCGCCGCCTCCTCAGGTTGCACAGCTATGCGCGGCTAAACCCGGTCTCGTCGCCTCCTCAGGTTGCACAGCTATGCGCGGCTAAACCCGGTCTCGTCGCCTCCTCAGGTTGCACAGCTATGCGCGGCTAAACCCGGTCTCGTCGCCTCCTCAGGTTGCACAGCTATGCGCGGCTAAACCCGGTCTCGTCGCCTCCTCAGGTTGCACAGCTATGCGCGGCTAAACCCGGTCTCGTCGCCTCCTGAGCTGAAGAGGCTACATGAGACTAAACCCAGTCTATTTGGGCACAACAAGCACGATGATTAATGGGCACACGGAACAATGGAGTGGCTCTGTTGGGTATCCATTAATCATGTTGGCTTCTAACTTCTAAGACAATTGAATCATCCCTTAGGAGACCATTCAATTTATCCAAAGAATGACATTGTTATTATCGCCATCAGCAAGGGAACCTGCAGAACCTAATGATCAGAAGCAAAGACAGCTAGGGTCTGACTCTGAAGCAGATGCCGCAGATGTGCTTCTTCTGACTATTGCTACTGCACCTTTAGAGAAAGCACTTCCCCCTGTGTACAAATGTGCGCTTGAGCGTGAAAAGGAACGAGACGCCCACTCCAAGGCGGTGAATCAGTGGTTTTATGGGTACTCACCAGCGGCAACTCAATTGTTTCAACACATGCTGCAATGACATTTCTTCTTGTAGCCCCCTGAGTTGTGAACAGAAATGTGCAAAGCGTCCTGCTTGGGTGCCCAGAGGGGACTTTTTGCGTTGCGCCACGAAACCCAGCACCCCCGGTAGCAATCAGACAATGGGCGCCTAAACAATTGTATACTACTCTGTCTACAGTGGCGTTGGAGATGCAATTTAGGGCTCCCATAAATACAGTTAAATAACTCCCCTGTCTGTCTTCCGATGCCGACATAACCACCAGTCTCATCAACCCTAGGCTAGGTGCTGATTCTCCGTCAGAGTATGGGCCTCCAGTGTGAGCGCTTGTGTGTCCTAAGTAAAATAAACGAAGTTAACGCCATGCCAACATGGATAGTTCATACCTCCACTATCCATGTTGGCATGGAGTTGATTTTAATTAGCGTGGCGAGCGTAGCGAGCCACCGAGCCCGCAGCGTGGGCGAGCGAAGCGAGCCCCGCAAGGGGACTCTGACGCGCGGCGCCATGCTGGCGCCGTGAAAGTAAAGAAGTACCAGGAACTTTATTACCCCTTGCAAGCCTAGTCAGCACCTCTTACGCCGCCGGCACGAGCGGGATCCCGTCTCTTTGGCAGAGAGTGCATCATGCGGCTCTGGATGCAGGAGAAAGAGAGTAAAAACGCTCAATATCCGTGCAAGATGAGGAACGAACTCAGACTTCTTTAAAAACCCACACGAGTTCATCCGACATCTCACATGGCTGCCGTGGACGATATCACGTCTAATCCCTTTTTGCCCTCCACCATATTTTACACATTCATTTGAATATTCACTTATTTCCCTATACACCATTCCCGCTGGGTCATTCGTTCTTCAGCAACGCTTCCCTAATTATCTGCATGTTAGACCTTACTGGGGAAAGTATCTCATTACGGAATAACTCACTGGATGTGAACAGACCATGTACTGATCAATAATGATCAATGGTAATTTCAGCCCGAGCCCTAAAGGCCTTTATTTCAATCACCGCTGCACAGAAGCGGAAGACGCACAAAGGCCTGTAACAAGGCTCCCATATATACTGCAGCCTGACCAGAAGGACAATAAAGGTGTCACCTGAGAAAGCAGACACATATAACAGACTTAACGATGGCACATGACTGTACTGTGTTTCCTCTACTTGGTCGATGGTAACGAATACCCCATTCAAAGCAGCCAAAATGAACCTGCGACTAGCGCTGGTGTGCAAGGTTCTGGGGCCAAATTCCCAGGAAAATTTGCCAGGATTTCACACCTGCTAGCTAGCACAGTTGTTACCGCGACCAGCCCGGGTTACTGGCTGGTCTGAAAGATATTTATCTGGGTCCAGGCAGTTGGGTACGGGCAGTGGGTGGCAGGGTCCAGACTGCGGGGATCAAGGCAGTGGGCGCTTGTAGCGATATTTTGCTGAAATTTTGCTGAATTTGAAAACATTTTGAAAAGACTGGGTGGACGCTCTCAACCAATCAGCATCCGGCCAGTCTTTTCAATATGTTTTCAAATCCAGCAGCGCTTCCTGCCCCGCTGCGCGGAAAATAGCGCTACAAGCGCCCAGCCGCCGCTGCCTGGATCCCCGCAGTCTGAACCCTGCCGACCCCCTCACACCAGAAAATGCAGGGACAAGGGTGGTGTGAAAGGGGCCAACCCGGGAATGTCCCTGCTTGATCCAGGGACCATTTTCCCCGTTAAGTCCCTGCATTTTCTGGTGTGAAAGGGGCCAACCCGGGAATGTCCCTGCTTAATCCAGGGACCATTTTCCCCGTTAAGTCCCTGCATTTTCTGGTGTGAAAGGGGCCAATCCGGGAATGTCCCTGCATTTTCTGGTGTGAAAGGGGTAAAAGAGCCAATGGAGGGTCACAGCGAAAACATGATAAGGTCTCAGGAAGTGACTGAGGGAGAAAGGGGTATGGGTCATTGTGTTGACCCAACTAAGGTCGACATACATTGGGTCGACCACTGAAGGTCGACAGGCCTTAGCACAACACTTTTTTTTCAATATGGGTTTAGGTCAACAGGGTCATAAGGTTGAAATGGTTTTTCATGGGTTTTTCGTCCTGAATGTCGACAGTCAACATGGACACCAAAGAAGTGCGCCGCTACGCTCGGCATGAAATACCGCCTGTCGGCACATGTCGGCAAAAAAACAACCATGTGAAAAACATGTGTCGCCCTTTTGACCATATACCTTCCCATTGCCAACATTATGCATGTGTCCACCTTATGACCCTGTCGACCTAAAGCCATGACCCACGTAAATGAGGTGTCGACCTAAGGCCGGTCGACCCAATGTATGTCAACCTTAACAGTGTCAACCCAACGATCCTATACAGGGAGAAAGAATCCTCCTTCCAGCATTGCAGATCCAGGTTCAGCAAGATGCAGCATCATGTTATCTGCAAGACCAACACTCAAGTGAGACATAGGGCGGTATTCAATGAGCCAGAATCGTTGGTCACAGTGATCCAGATTTAACATTCGCCTGCCAATCGCCGGTTTTTAGCTGTGAATCGCCATGCATGGGGATTCGTGGGGAGTCGCCAAGTCACCCTATTCAACGTGGCTGAGAATCGCCGGCCCTAACGGCGATTCTCAGCCATACCGGCGTTTCCCTATACAGCCGCATTAATGTAGTCAGTTGTTTAAAAAAATGCAGAGAAATGCAAGAAAAAAGCAAATTACCCTGGACAAACGCTTCCCATACAGCATACGGCAAACGCTGGGTAATCTGCTCAAAGGGCAAACGAAGGAGTGAGGTGGGGAGGAGAATCATGGGTAAGTGAGGTGCACCATGGGTAAGAACAGTGCTTTGTGGGAGAAAAAAAAAATACCTGAAGAAATTAAATATATATTTGTATAGCACTTCTACGACCATGACATCACACAAGGGCAGCAAATAATAATACATTAGACTTGCATAGTTAAATAGAACACTTAAAACCAATTATTTCACATGTTCCTATAAAAGTTCACCAGAAAAAGATGACGAGGGACACTCGGTGAGGAACGGCGATATGAAAGAAGAAAAAGGAATCGCCAACTTCTCATTGAATACACTTTTGGCGATTCCCCTCAACTACCGTCGATTCCCCATGTAAAATCCTATAGACAAAAAACGGCGATTTGTAGAGAATAACATTTGGCGATTGCTGCTTCATTCACCGGTCGTCATCGGCGATTTCAGCTCATTGAATAGGGTGATTCGCATTTGGGGCTCCAAAAATCACCGTCAGACACGATAAAAACACAGAATCGCCATAAAACTTGGCGATTCCGGCTCATTGAATACCGCCCAGTGAATGTGACGGCAGATAAGAACCACTTGGCCCATCTAGTCTGCCCCTTTTTTTAACAAGTTACCTCAAACCATATCTGATCCTTATCTTTTTGTCAATATGCCTATCCCAAGCAGGTTTACATTGTACTACTTTCTGTGAAGTAATTCTTCCTCACATTTCCCCTGAATCGTCCTCCCTCTAGTGTCAGTGCATGTCCTCGTGTTCTGCTGCTCCTCTTCCTGTGAAGACTGTCTCCCACCTGTACCTTCCTCCCCCTAGTGTCAGTGCATGTCCTCGTGTTCTGCTGCTCCTCTTCCTGTGACTAATGTCTCCCACCTGTACCTTCCTCCCTCTAGTGTCAGTGCATGTCCTCGTGTTCTGCTGCTCCTCTTCCTGTGACTAATGTCTCCCACCTGTACCTTCCTCCCCCTAGTGTCAGTGAATGTCCTCGTGTTCTGCTGCTCCTCTTCCTGTGAAGAATGTCTCCCACCTGTACCTTCCTCCCCCTAGTGTCAGTGCATGTCCTCGTGTTCTGCTGCTCCTCTTCCTGTGACTAATGTCTCCCACCTGTACCTTCCTCCCTCTAGTGTCAGTGCATGTCCTCGTGTTCTGCTGCTCCTCTTCCTGTGAAGAATGTCTCCCACCTGTACCTTCCTCCCTCTAGTGTCAGTGCATGTCCTCGTGTTCTGCTGCTCCTCTTCCTGTGACTAATGTCTCCCACCTGTACCTTACTCCCCCCAGTATCAGTGCATGTCCTCGTGTTCTGCTGCTCCTCTTCCTGTGAAGACTGTCTCCCACCTGTACCTTCCTCCCCTAGTGTCAGTGCATGTCCTCGTGTTCTGCTGCTCCTCTTCCTGTGACTAATGTCTCCCACCTGTACCTTACTCCCCCCAGTATCAGTGCATGTCCTCGTGTTCTGCTGCTCCTCTTCCTGAGAAGAATGTCTCCCACCTGTACCTTCCTCCCCCTAGTGTCAGTGCATGTCCCTGTGTTCTGCTGCTCCTCTTCCTGTGAAGAATGTCTCCCACCTGTACCTTCCTCCCTCTAGTGTCAGAGCATGTCCTCGTGTTCTGCTGCTCCTCTTCCTGTGAAGAATGTCTCCCACCTGTACCTTCCTCCCCCTAGTGTCAGTGCATGTCCTCGTGTTCTGCTGCTCCTCTGCCTTTGAAGAATGTCTCCCACCTGTACCTTCCTCCCCCTAGTGTCAGTGCATGTCCTCGTGTTCTGCTGCTCCTCTTCCTGTGACTAATGTCTCCCACCTGTACCTTCCTCCCCCTAGTGTCAGTGCATGTCCTCGTGTTCTGCTGCTCCTCTTCCTGTGACTAATGTCTCCCACCTGTACCTTCCTCCCTCTAGTGTCAGTGCATGTCCTCGTGTTCTGCTGCTCCTCTTCCTGTGACTAATGTCTCCCACCTGTACCTTCCTCCCTCTAGTGTCAGTGCATGTCCTCGTGTTCTGCTGCTCCTCTTCCTGTGACTAATGTCTCCCACCTGTACCTTCCTCCCTCTAGTGTCAGTGCATGTCCTCGTGTTCTGCTGCTCCTCTTCCTGTGAAGACTGTCTCCCACCTGTACCTTCCTCCCTCTAGTGTCAGAGCATGTCCTCATGTTCTGATGCTCCTCTGCCTGTGAAGAATGTCTCCCACCTGTACCTTCCTCCCCCTAGTGTCAGTGCATGTCCTCGTGTTCTGCTGCTCCTCTTCCTGTGACTAATGTCTCCCACCTGTACCTTCCTCCCCCTAGTGTCAGTGCATGTCCTCGTGTTCTGCTGCTCCTCTTCCTGTGACTAATGTCTCCCACCTGTACCTTCCTCCCTCTAGTGTCAGTGCATGTCCTCGTGTTCTGCTGCTCCTCTTCCTGTGAAGACTGTCTCCCACCTGTACCTTCCTCCCCCTAGTGTCAGTGCATGTCCTCGTGTTCTGCTGCTCCTCTGCCTGTGAAGAATGTCTCCCACCTGTACCTTCCTCCCCCTAGTGTCAGTGCATGTCCTCGTGTTCTGCTGCTCCTCTTCCTGTGACTAATGTCTCCCACCTGTACCTTCCTCCCCCTAGTGTCAGTGCATGTCCTCGTGTTCTGCTGCTCCTCTTCCTGTGACTAATGTCTCCCACCTGTACCTTCCTCCCTCTAGTGTCAGTGCATGTCCTCATGTTCTGCTGCTCCTCTTCCTGTGACTAATGTCTCCCACCTGTACCTTCCTCCCTCTAGTGTCAGTGCATGTCCTCGTGTTCTGCTGCTCCTCTTCCTGTGACTAATGTCTCCCACCTGTACCTTCCTCCCTCTAGTGTCAGTGCATGTCCTCGTTGATAGAGTTTATCTTACTCAACATTATATTACTTATTATACCATAGCATAATTCTTGTCAGTATTATAAAGACCCATATGTACTAGCATTATAATTATCTTGTGTACAGGAAGCTGAATGGGTTAAAATATATTCCTTCTGAGTTTCAGGTTCTGTAAATAAGTCAAAGTTACTAATGATACCCATATGAGGAAATACACTCTTCCATGTCATCGGAGATGGCATAGTAAAGTTACGTCAAACCAGTTATAGACTTTGTAACACCACACTAGGGGAGTGTAGCATGTGAACATGTATGTATTTGGTAATATCCCCTCCCATAAGGGGGAGGAATTATTTGTGTTACATGGTATAAGTATGTGACCAACGAGCTATGGTACGGTACGGTGAATAAACCTGTTTGAAAGAGACCGTCTGCAGTCATTTCTAAGGCTCTGAGATATCTGCGTGCTCTGGAAAGGAAGGTCGCATTCCTAAAGCTTTCAGTGGTGGCTCGTCCTCGGATGACAAGAAGCAAGAAAGAATGCGTACATTTGTGTCTGCTATTTACAGAGGGATCTGAGGTAAGTGGAATCTCTTTAAAAAAATATATATATATAAATATATGTATATATTTTACTCTCTCAGAATCTCTGTTTTAAAAGGCAGAGCATAAATGTACACTTACGTTTCTCTTGCAAACTTCATATAAAAAACCCATATATAGAGCATTTGGATATCGCACAGCTTTGGATATGACTGCATAAGTTATGTTTGTTTTTTATTTATTTATTATTATTTTTTTTTATTTATTTATTTTTTTATTTTTATTTATTTATTTATTTTTATTTTTATTTTTTTGGAGTTTTTGTTTGTTTTGTCAGAATTTTGTATGCACATGTTTCATGTTGTATGAATTGGCCATCTTAACGAGGCTTGTAAGTGGAGCGATCTGAGTCCGGTATTACTTCTGGTTAACGCCGGACAAAGTGCTCTAAAAGCGTTTTTTGTTGTTTGTCTTGTAAACACAAATAAGTTATAAGGTGTGAATAAAGTTCAAAAAGCTTCTAAGACTTTCATTGGAATATGCTGTGATAGGCTGGACCTGCCTTATTACAAAGAATGCCCCTGGAAGCCATTTTGAACCAATTAGGATACAGCCCTTATAAAACTAGAAGTGTTTACGTATATGTTGGGGTGTGAGTGACTGATCATCTGTCTAATTGTCATTTAAACAGCAACAAGCGTAAGGTGCATATAACAGAATTGCTTGCAGTAATACATTTTAAAAGTGCTCAGAACAGGGTGCCTGCCTAGGTTATAAAAAATGGTATCATATAATTGTCCTGATAAGTGGTTATGATATTTTGACTTAGATTGAAAACAAGGAACTGAAAGCCACATCTATATTAAACTTTAGCCAATAGAAGCACAGTTGTTTTACCTTTCTGCACAACGTTACACACTGCTTTACGCACGTGGATAATGGCCACACCCACAGGAAGTAATTAATCCAATGGGAGTGAACAGTGGAAGGTTAATGGAGCGCTCCCCCCCCCTAGAGGTTGTAGCAGAAAAAGGGAAGGTAAGAAATCGATCAAATCGATCGTTTCGATTTTCATAAGGGCTAATTTTCATAAGGATAGAATTTTAGATCCTGTCCCATGGAAGCAATTCCAAGTGACGAACGCACATTGGCTACAGGAAAAAAGGTTATATAGATACAGTTAATATATGGCTTACAGTGTTACAGGAATTACAAGATAAAAAATACGGGAAAAAGAGGTGCCATTTGAAAGTCCACCCAAAGATGGGTTATCTGAGGCTAGGACACGCAAGCAATTAAGAATAAAAATAAGTATCTTAAACAAAGACAGACAGTATAAAAATCCAGATAAAAATAATGACATCCAAAGTAACCATAAAAAGAAATTAAAGTTTTGTTTTTATTTAAAAATCATAGGAATAAATAAGTGGTACTCTTTACTTAGAAGGGCGCCCATCTCGGGCATCTCGGGGATTGAATGCACTAAAAAATCGGGTGCGATCAACCGACGAGATGCCCGAGATTTCCCATAGGGAACAATGTTAAATGTCTCAATTGACCCGATTTTCCTGTTCAATGCCTCAATTGACCCATTTTTTCCATAGGAAACAATGTTAAATGGGCCACAGAGGCCAAATAGGCACCCTGAAGTGAATAATGGCCACCCGAATTGTTAACGCCACCCCACGATCAACGTCAACCCGAAGCGTGGCGAGCGCAGCGAGCCCGCGAGGTGCGGCGGTACGCGTCCTACGACCTTTTCATACCCCCACTATCCACGTCGGCGTGGAGTTGAGAATAGAAAGTGTGGCGAGCGCAGCGAGCCCGAAGCGTGGCGAGCGCAGCGTCCCCTCGCGGGCTTCACAGCTGTCCGCGTGCGCTCGCCACGCTTCGGGCTCGGTGGCTCGCTGCGCTCGCCACACTTTCTATTCTCAACTCCACGCCGACGTGGATAGTGGGGGTATGAAAAGGTCATAGGACGCGTACTGCCGCCGCTCGCCACGCATCGGGTTGACGTTGATCGTGGGGTGGCGTTAACAATTCGGGTGGCCATTATACACTTCAGGGTGCCTATTTGGCCTCTGTGGCCCATTTAACATTGTTTCCTATGGAAAAATCGGGTCAATTGAGGCATTGAACAGGAAAATTGGGTCAATTGAGACATTTAACATTGTTCCCTATGGGAAATCTCGGGCATCTCGTCGGTTGATCGCACCCGATTTTTTAGTGCATTCAATCCCCGAGATGCCCGAGATTTTTTACTAACGATGCCCACGATCAAAATCGTGGGCGCCCTTCTAAGTAAAGAGTACCAAATAAATATGTGCCCAGATCAAACAACTGATCTGAGAAAATAAAAAAAAAAAGCTTTATGTTTGAAAGTCTGCAAATTGGTGATTTTGGAAAATGTATCCTGGCCAGGAAAATACTTTAAATGAATATCTTAATTTTCCCTATATTACCAATGAGCAGAATCAAATGTACAGTTTTGTCTTCAAAGTAGTGAACTAAAATCATCAAATTTGTGTCATTACATGTGTGTAATCATTTGTAATGTTTAATGTGCATGTCTAATTCATATGTATGCAATTATGATCTTTGCATTTGGTGAATTTTAATAGTAAAGTGTATTTAAACATTCAGTATTTAACATTTGAGCATGTTAAGGATTTTAACTAACTGCATGACAGCTAAAGGTCACGAAAGATCACGTAGCTGCTCTATGCTTAACGAAGTGTGTGTAACAGTGAATGTCTCTTTATGTTCAATGCATGTGACGTCACAACAGCTGCTATTGCAGTAAGCTAGCTACAAGAATCATTTTTTTAGGATTGAAGCGCTGATTTTAAAATTGTCTTTTTATTTTTCTTTTAGAAATCTGATCAGTATTTAAGTTGTATGTTTAATTTGTTTTTTTTTAAAAACAATTATGTGACAGTAACATTTGTTTTTTTGTCTCCTTAGTTAAAGATACGAGCTGACTGCTATTTTCTGTTCTCTTTTTATAGAATCATAGCAAACTTTTCAGTACAATGAAGTGTTTTTTTTTTGCATATCAGATATTTCTTAATTTTCATTGGGTATTACGACTTGAATTTTTCCTTAAAGTAAGAAAATATGTGGATATATACACACATACTCAAACACATATGTGTGCATTTAATAAGAACTTAGTATTTGAAGGGAACGTTATACTTCTTTACTATGAAATTATTTGGAAATTTAGTTTTACGTTAAAAATGCAGTGCTAAAATAAACACAGTTCCTATTGTTGTTCATATGTGACTATGTTATCTTTCATAGCCGAACAATGATACTTTACTGAAACATTGTTACAAGCCACAGAGTGGCTCATTCCTGTTTTAGGTATTTCGTTAGAAATGTTCTGTTCTGTGCTTAGTTTGTATGGTCTCTCTGGATTAGCTTTCCAGGTTTTGCATTAGCTTTTGGGGTTTTGCCTTATTCACTTGTTCTTGTATTTGTGGGCACAGCTACTCCTATGGATCTATAGCTTGAGTGTTCTGTTAGGCTGCACAGGTGTAGCATGTGTGCTCATTAGTGGAATTTATAGTCTGTTTTGTGTCATTTGTGGGTATAGGCAGTTTCTCTCCCCGTCATCTATTACAGATTTTGCTGAAGTTATCCTTCCAGATTGGATCACATCCCAAGTACCAGACAAGCTGTGGTCTAAGGGGAAGATGGACACTGGCAAGCTGAACATACAACCTGTCCAACTGCAACCAAAGCCAGGAGCAGTGCCAGTATCCGTAAAGCAATATCCACTGAATCCTGATCAAAGAGTCGCCATCACCAAGCAACTACAAGCTTATCTACAGTCCGGCATCCTTGTTCAAAGTAGATCTCCATGGTCGACGTCTTTGTTTCATGAATGATTCATGACCTTAGAGAGGTCAACAAGAGACTGTTAATTAATTGTCCCATTGTGCCTAATCCACACACCTTGCTGAATCAGATCCCACCATCAGGGGCCTGGTTTACGGTGATCGATCTGGCAAATGATGTGCCCATCACTAAAGACTCTCAAGAACTGTTATCTTTTACACATGATGGCAAACAATATTGCTGTACACAATTACCCTAGGGGGCTGCTAATAGTCCCAGTGACTACTCTGAAGCCATGTCACTGGTTCTCCAGGCTTGGAGACCCTTTTTTTCTCAGAAGAAACTCAGCTTATCCAGTATGTCGATGACCTCTTGTTAACTACTACAACTCAAGCCAAATGCCAACAGGAAACAGTGTCTCTACTCAAGTTCGTGGAAGAACAAGACTGCAGAGCTTCAAAAGAAAAACTACAGCTCTGTAAGCAAAAAGTCATCTATCTTAGACATTGTATCTCTCAAGGCATCAAACACCTGACAGAAGACAGAAAGCAGCTAATACTGCAAGCCAAAGTACCAAAGACTGTGAAACAAGTCAGGTCATTCCTGGGCCTGGTGGGCTATTTCAGAGACTGGATACCTCTTGCATCAGTTTACATGCAAACATTATGCAAGGCCATCAAAACAGAGGGTCCACATCCAACAGATGAAGACATGGCTCAAGCAATTCAGCAACTAAAGTTGGCCAGTGCTTCTTCACCTGCCTTAGGCCTGCCAGACTATTCTAAAACTTTTCACCTTATATTGTCATGAGGAAAGAGGACATGCTTTGGGAGTGTTAACACAGATCCACGGAACAAGACAAAGACCTCTTGCTTACTATTCCAGCAGGCTTGACAATATCAGCCAAGGATCACCTACATGTATTAAAGCTGTAGCAGCGGCTGCTGTATTGAAGTACAAGTGCATAGACATTGTTCGTAATTATGAACTAACTATACAAGTACCACATGCTGTTACAGAAATCCTACGACAAGCAAGAACCAAACATCTTTCAGCGGCTAGACTCACCAAGTACGAAGTGTCCCTATTGTGTGCAACCAACGTGACAATCTAGAGGTGCACTACCCTCAATCCTGCCACACTCTTACCAGCTCTGTTGCCGGAACAAAAGGAGTATGAACATCAATGTTCAAAAGGAGGGAGAATGAGGGGGACAAGCGCCTTCTGTCAGCACAGTATCATCTAACACAGCCCAGAGAATGGAAGTCGATACAGAAGCTGAAAGTGAGGACAAAAAAGGAAAATACTAATACTTAAAATTTTTTCCCATGACTGTCTTGCTTTGATGGAACAAGAAACCCAGACATTGCCACACGTCCAAGATATGCCCATACCCAATGCTCATTACGAACTATATGTTGATGGGTCCAGATACTATGAAGATGGCAAGCCCTACACTGGATATGCCATCACTACCGACACTGAAGTAGTAACTTCTGGAGCCCTACCAGCACACTTATCAGCACAAGCAGCTGAACTTGTGGCCCTTACTAAAGCATTGGAGCATGCAGAGCATACAACAGAGAACATTTATACAGATTCCAGATACAGATAGGGAGTGACAATGGACTATGGGTTGATATGAAAAAAACAGAGACTTTAAAACAGTTACAGGTAAACAGATACAGCACGCTGACCTCATTAAAAAACTTTTTCAAGCATTAATGAAGCCACACAAAGTTGCCATCATCAAGATTCAAGCACACACAAAGAATCAAACAAAAGAAACAAGAGGAAACAATCTTGCAGATGCAGAAGCTAAAAAAGCAGCAAGAGCAGCAAAAGCCCAGCCAGTAGAAGGAAGACACTACTTGGTTGTGACGGAAATGGAAGAACCACAACACATGGCAGATATGCAGCAATTAAAGAAGTTCCAAGACCAAGTAGGTCCAGTGGAAAAAGCAGAGTGGCAAAGGAAAGGAGCGGCAAAAGATGAAGAAACAGAACTCTGGAAAAAAGATGAACTGTTATGTCTACCCAGAGTACTATACTCAGCCATGTGCCAAGTCACTCATGGACAGACCCACCTTGGGAAAGATCAAATGACTGCCATTACTAAAGAGAGATGGATTGCTCCAGGATTCCAATCAGCAGCAACACTTCATACACAAGCATGCTGGATCTGTGGAACAAGCAATCCAGGGATAAAAGTAAAAACTCCACAAGGGGCAATATCAAAAGCAACAGCTCCTTTTCAGAGACTGCAGATTGACTACATTCAGAGGCCTAAGTGTGGAATGTATGATGCACTTGTAATAGTGGACATTCTATCAAAATGGGTGGAGGCTTTCGCTGTAGCAAAGCCCACAGCAAGGAACACAGCTAAGAAAATCTTCTCAGAAATTGTCTGTAGATATGGTGTCCCAGATGTCATTGAGTCAGATGGGGGACACACTTTACAGAGTCTACAGCAGAAAACAATCCGCATCATCTCCAGCCAGGAGATTGGGTGTATCTTAAGAGACATGTTCGGAAATCGCTTGAGCCCAGATATGATGGTCCATTTCAGGTCCTACTGACTGCACCAACATCAGTGAAGCTACAGGGGAGGGACACATGGATTCATGCCTCCCATTGTAAACGATTACAAAGTTAAGTTTGAAGATGCAGTTTGCTGAAATGTTATTGGGGCCCAAACCCGATAAAAGTCTATGGGGATGTATTATGTGTTTGGCAACCACAATAGTTGCAATAATATGGTTATGTACAATACTAGAGGCACCAGATTAAGTTAATAACAACAGTACAGTACAAGTTACCTCTATAGTCTATCCCAAACCACATTATGTGAAAAAAAGGGAAGTAATAAGCCCTAACCATGAATGTAGGAATGTATCACTCATCTCAAGGTGTATTTGTGAGTATTGTGGACAGCCACCTGAGGAAACATGCATAGAATGATGAAAGGCCCCTACTGGAGAAAACCAAAACATGTTGTTGCAATTGCATAATTTGGTAGGGAATGCCCTTAACACTACAAACTGTTGGATCTGCTCTCAAGGTCCTACCTCAGGAGGAGGAGAGTGGACATTCGTCCCCATCACATTTGATGAATGAGACAGGAAGCAATTCCAACAAGTTTGTAATTGATAGTCTAACGACAGAAAGAGGATTGGATAACTTAAGGAGAATGTGGGACAACATACCTCCAATTCTCCCCAAAAGAATCTATATTATTTATGTGGGAAATATGCCTACAAGTGGTTTGTTTATGGCGACTATGGGAATTTCACCCTAGGATGCATAGTACCTGCAGCACAAGTGATAAATCATGAAGATCTAAAAATTATAGGATTATGCATACTTGCTTATATTTGCTTTCAAGGTATTGATGTGTGTTTTCTCTATTTGTCTAAAACAGTGTCAGTCCGCAGCAACTACAACCAAGTTAAAAAACTCATATCTGGAAGGACACAGAAAGCAGAGAATCAGTCTATTCCGATGGATGTGAGCGAACAGCCAATTGCTCTCTGACGACAGGGAGAAGCTACCTTGTTCTCAGGGCTATAACCCACTAGAACCATCTGATGTGACTAATACTTTGCATAGTTAGGCAGTTTGAATTGTAAGATGTCCGACCACTATGAGTTTTCTTATATTTATAATAATTTTTGTATTTTTGACTTTGTTTACTACTGTATGTAAACAATGTAATCTCAATTGTAATGTTTAATTATTATAAAAAGGAGGGAGTAAATGATAGAGTTTATCTTACTCAACATTATATTACTTATTATACCATAGCATAATTCTTGTCAGTATTATAAAGACCCATATGTACTAGCATTATAATTATCTTGTGTACAGGAAGCTGAATGGGTTAAAATATATTCCTTCTGAGTTTCAGGTTCTGTAAATAAGTCAAAGTTACTAATGATACCCATATGAGGAAATACACTCTTCCATGTCATCGGAGATGGCATAGTAAAGTTACGTCAAACCAGTTATAGACTTTGTAACACCACACTAGGGGAGTGTAGCATGTGAACATGTATGTATTTGGTAATATCCCCTCCCATAAGGGGGAGGAATTATTTGTGTTACATGGTATAAGTATGTGACCAACGAGCTATGGTACGGTACGGTGAATAAACCTGTTTGAAAGAGACCGTCTGCAGTCATTTCTAAGGCTCTGAGATATCTGCGTGCTCTGGAAAGGAAGGTCGCATTCCTAAAGCTTTCATCGTGTTCTGCTGCTCCTCTTCCTGTGAAGACTGTCTCCCACCTGTACCTTCCTCCCTCTAGTGTCAGAGCATGTCCTCGTGTTCTGCTGCTCCTCTTCCTGAGAAGAATGTCTCCCACCTGTACCTTCCTCCCCCTAGTGTCAGTGCATGTCCCTGTGTTCTGCTGCTCCTCTTCCTGTGAAGAATGTCTCCCACCTGTACCTTCCTCCCTCTAGTGTCAGAGCATGTCCTCGTGTTCTGCTGCTCCTCTTCCTGTGAAGAATGTCTCCCACCTATACCTTCCTCCCTCTAGTGTCAGAGCATGTCCTCGTGTTCTGCTGCTCCTCTTCCTGAGAAGAATGTCTCCCACCTGTACCTTCCTCCCCCTAGTGTCAGTGCATGTCCCTGTGTTCTGCTGCTCCTCTTCCTGTGAAGAATGTCTCCCACCTGTACCTTCCTCCCTCTAGTGTCAGAGCATGTCCTCGTGTTCTGCTGCTCCTCTTCCTGTGAAGAATGTCTCCCACCTATACCTTCCTCCCTCTAGTGTCAGAGCATGTCCTCGTGTTCTGCTGCTCCTCTTCCTGAGAAGAATGTCTCCCACCTGTACCTTCCTCCCTCTAGTGTCAGTGCATGTCCTCGTGTTCTGCTGCTCCTCTTCCTGTGACTAATGTCTCCCATCTGTACCTTCCTCCCCCTAGTGTCAGTGCATGTCCTCGTGTTCTGTTGCTCCTCTTCCTGTGACTAATGTCTCCCACCTGTACCTTCCTCCCTCTAGTGTCAGAGCATGTCCTCGTTCTCTGCTGCTCCTCTTCCTGTGAAGAATGTCTCCCACCTATACCTTCCTCCCTCTAGTGTCAGAGCATGTCCTCGTGTTCTGCTGCTCCTCTTCCTGAGAAGAATGTCTCCCACCTGTACCTTCCTCCCCCTAGTGTCAGTGCATGTCCCTGTGTTCTGCTGCTCCTCTTCCTGTGAAGAATGTCTCCCACCTGTACCTTCCTCCCTCTAGTGTCAGTGCATGTCCTTGTGTTCTGCTGCTCCTCTTCCTGTGACTAATGTCTCCCACCTGTACCTTCCTCCCCCTAGTGTCAGTGCATGTCCTCGTGTTCTGCTGCTCCTCTTCCTGTGACTAATGTCTCCCACCTGTACCTTCCTCCCCCTAGTGTCAGTGCATGTCCTCGTGTTCTGCTGCTCCTCTTCCTGTGACTAATGTCTCCCACCTGTACCTTCCTCCCCCTAGTGTTAGTGCATGTCCTCGTGTTCTGTTGCTCCTCTTCCTGTGACTAATGTCTCCCACCTATACCTTCCTCCCTCTAGTGTCAGAGCATGTCCCCGTGTTCTGCTGCTCCTCTTTCTGTGAAGAATGTCTCCCACCTGTACCTTCCTCCCTCTAGTGTCAGTGCATGTCCTCGTGTTCTGCTGCTCCTCTTCCTGTGAAGAATGTCTCCCACCTGTACCTTCCTCCCTCTAGTGTCAGTGCATGTCCTCGTGTTCTGCTGCTCCTCTTCCTGTGAAGAATGTCTCCCACCTGTACCTTCCTCCCTCTAGTGTCAGTACATGTCCTCGTGTTCTGCTGCTCCTCTTCCTGAGAAGAATGTCTCCCACCTGTACCTTCCTCCCTCTAGTGTCAGTGCATGTCCTCGTGTTCTGCTGCTCCTCTTCCTGTGAAGAATGTCTCCCACCTGTACCTTCCTCCCTCTAGTGTCAGTGCATGTCCTCGTGTTCTGCTGCTCCTCTTCCTGTGAAGACTGTCTCCCACCTGTACCTTCCTCCCTCTAGTGTCAGTGCATGTCCTCGTGTTCTGTTGCTCCTCTTCCTGTGAAGAATGTCTCCCACCTGTACCTTCCTCCCTCTAGTGTCAGTGCATGTCCTCGTGTTCTGCTGCTCCTCTTCCTGTGACTAATGTCTCCCACCTGTACCTTCCTCCCTCTAGTGTCAGTGCATGTCCTCGTGTTCTGCTGCTCCTCTTCCTGTGAAGAATGTCTCCCACCTGTACTTTGTTAAAACCCTTAATATATTTGAAAATTTCTATCATGTCCCCCCTTTCACTAGGTGACATTGTGAACAAAGGGGCTTCTGAGCATCTAGTGTGTACACAATATCTTTAACGATGCACGCTCCGGTATATCGTTAAGGATGCTTGAGTCTTTCAAACATGTAGGTCAATCTGACTATATAGTTAAATGACCTGCATGTTTAGCGGTTCCCGGTGAAGTCATGGAACAATATTGGCGGCAGATATAATTCAGTGTGTAGGCACAAAATCTATATTGGCCGCTGCCCCTATCGCCTAGTGTGTTTGGGGCATAATCCTAGCTACCCAGATTGGCCCTCACAGCTCCGAGGCTAAGAAGTGGCATTGGAAAATGCAAACATGGGCCTTGCCACTGCCGAAAAAAATGAAGGCTGGCACCGCCCCCAAACGGTCACAGCCTACGGCTCAGGGGGTACCGATGTGGCGATACAGGCCTAGTGTTGCACAAGCGGCCCACTATCGGGTGTATGTGCATCTATAAAATAAGACAAGCTGCTTATACACCACAGCAGGAGAAACTGCTTGTTATCATGTGCTGTAAAACTGGAAACAGCCCACATACAATAAAAAGCACTTAGAAGAAACGACTTAACCTTCAACATCAAAATGAATGAAGTTGCTAGAAAAACAAGCAACAAGAATTGCAACCATGTTCCTATATGGGCGCCACGGATTTGTGCCAGCTGACAATAACTTTTTCCATACAACAGCGTTGTACTAGAGACAGCCGATTGGCTAGTCTGAACCAGAACCAAGAGAGGGCCTACACTGGATTGGTCTTTATTAGTATGGACAGTTAATTTATTTTCTTCACCAAATGAAGTTTAATACAATATACATCTCCTTTATATAGTACAAATAAAAAGGCAGGCGTAACTTTGATCGCAAATTCTTATGCAAATATAGTAAAGGCTTATCAAGGCACACAAGCAATTCCAATCACAGAGAGTCCGTAAGGTGCGTACACACTGACCGATATATCAGACATTCGACAATGGCCGATATGAGCTATTGTGGACCATAGATATATCTGTGAACGGCGTTTTTCACAGATATATAGCGTCATAGTTGTGCAACCCGATGCTAGATTATATCTTTAGATATATCGGTGAATGCTGCCGAGTATACGGGCGCCCGAACCGCTGAGAGCCGTCGTTGATTGACAGCTCAGTGTGGGGTGGGCGCATGCAAATGCAACCGCCCATTTGTGATGTCAGTTCCGACAGATCGGGCAGTGTGTGTGTGTGGAGAACAGGTATATATCTACTAGTGTGTACCCAGCTTCACAGAATAACAGCTCCCATGAAACAGGTGACACGCACCGCAGTGTGTCAACATGAATTCTGGCATTAAAAGCATCCGGCACCACCCTAAACCCACATGGTGGTCTCAATCTCTCACATACTACATGTACACAAACGTCAGGCGGCCAAGAGCAGGACATACATAAGACAACATAGTATAAAATGTAGATTTAAAGCAGCAATTGCACTGGTGGTGGTGGGAGCACACCTCGGGCTCCCTGAGTTTCTTCAAACTCATTGCACTTTCTTAATATTATATTTAATGGATCTCTCCTGTTACAATCTCTGGGGAACAAGCAACCTTACTGCAACAGAGAAATGGCTATCCATACGTAATAACAGGTGGGGGGGGGGAGGGGGGGATATCACAATGCCCTGAGCAGGCACATTGGACCTAATTCTGGGTCGCAAGCGATAGGAGGGGCAACAAGTTCTTGCTGCGGTGTGCATGTACAAAATTCCTGAACATCCGTGTGCTGTGTAATAGCAGAGAGTAGCTGAGATGTGTAATGTGTAATGTATTGTGCTAGGGCTATGGAGACACACGGAGTGTTGCAGACATGTCACTAAACTGGTTGTGAACACAGACAATGGGCGGTATTCAATGACGTGAATCGTTGGTCACGGCGATTCTGATTTCAGATTCGCCAGCCATTCGCCGGTTTTTTGACGTCGATTCGCCAAGCGTAGGGATTCGTCGGGAGTCGCCGGGACTAGCTGTGTCACCCTATTCAACGTGGCTGAGAATCGCCGCCCCCAACGGCGATTCTCAGCCAATCCGGCGTTTCCCTAAACAGCTTCAGTACTGTAAGAAATTGCAGTGAAATGCAAGAAAAATGCAAATTACCCTGAAAAAACGATTCCAATACAGCAGACTGCAAAAGCTGTGTAATCTCCTCAAAGGCCAAACGAAGGAGTGAGGTGGGGAGGAGAATCATGGGTAAGTGAGGTGCACCATGGGTAAGAACAGTGCTTTGTGGGAGAAAAAAAAAATACCAGAAAAAATTAAATATATATTTGTATAGCACTTCTACAACCATCAAATCACACAAGGGCAGCAAATAATATTAGATTACACCTGCAGAGTGAAATTAAACACTTAAAACCAATTATTTCACAGGTTCATAACAAAGTTCACCATAAAAAGATGACGAGGGACACTCGGTGAGGAACGGCGATATGAAACAAGAAATAAGAATCGCCAACTTCTCATTGAATACACTTTTGGCGATTCATGGTGATTCCCGTCGACTACCGGCGAATCCCCATGAAAATTCCTATAGACAAAAACCGGCGATTTGTAGAGAATAACATTTGGCGATTGGTGCTTCATTCACCGGTCGTCATCGGCGAATAGAGGTCGTTGAATAGGGTGATTCGCTTTTTCAGCTCCAAAAATCGCCGGCACACACGAAAAAAACACAGAATCGCCATAAAACTTGGCGATTCTGCCTCATTGAATACCGCCCAATGAATTGCTCCCATTAGGGGCCATGCACCTAGCAAGGGACTATGACCCTTATCTAATCGCAGTACAAACTTGTTCACAATATGAGAAAAACCATGCTGCACTGCAGGTGAGGCAGATGTAACATGTGCAGAGAGAGTTAGATTTGGGTGGGATGTGTTGAAACCGAAATCTAAATTGCAGTGTAAAAATAATGCAGCCGGTATTTACCCTGCACAGAAACAAAATAACTCACACAAATCCGCCCCACCTGCAGTGCACATGGTTTTGCCCATTTTGAGAACATATTTGTACTGCGATCAGATCTGAATAAGGCCTTTGACCTTGTTAGGGAAATGCATATATTGAGTGTCCCAAGTTAGATTTCATATGCTAAAGATAGTCCGCTGCTGAGCAGGGCCCTCTTACCACCTTGTCATACTACTGTTCTGTTCCCAATTATAAAGCGTAAAAAAATATGCTGGGGCTACATGAATATAGACACATAGAGTTTAACGGCAGATCAGAACCATTCATTACGTTATTGTTTTTTGAATTTTGACAGATGGACCCTAAACGCATCTCAAAAGAACCTTTTCCTTTCTGCACCGTACTACTCACAGCTGCGGAAAGTCCTACTGACTTCCTGGATAAATAAACACACGCCTACAATTACTGAGTTGGAGGGTCTCTTGCTTAAATATATGTCATATGACAGATACTCCTCCTTATATTTTACTCTCTGATATCCGGTTTCCTGAGAAGATGGGGACCGTTTATACAACTGAGCACGCCGACATTACAATCTAAAATATATAACGCATTCAACATACAGTTATAGATAGCTAAATACTTTCCTGAGTTGTAGTAGATAATAGATTAAAAACCTGAAAGAGTGTGAAATATACTTTTCTTATGTTATATAGATAAATTCTGAGGATTTGGACGATATTGAGGAGCCTAGATCTGTTGATATATTCACTAACTTATTCAGTTCCAGCCATTTTTTAGTTGTGAATTTTGTTTACCTTGAAAGTTTTGTCATAAGATAGAAACCCTGAAGACACTAGATGTTATGTACCTATTAGAAAGGTACTAGGCATAGGAAAGAATATCCCCTCCCTTCCCCTCTTTCTTCCCAGTACTTGTTTAGTTTCACAGCGGCAGAATGGCCGGTCGCTACTTCCGGGTTCGGCACTCGACAAACTTTCTAAAATAAAGTCCATGCCAACGTGAATAGTTCATAGCCCCACTATCCACGTTGGCATGGTGTGGATTTTAAATAGCGTGGAAAGCGTAGCGAGCCACCGAGCCCATAGTGTGGGCAAGCAAAGCGAGCCCCGCAAGGGGACACAGACGTTGCTGCGACTGAGACGCTGCGAAACTAAACAAGTACCTTCTTCCCTTGTTACCTCTGCCCGTTGGGTGCATTCCTATTGCTATTTTTTCGTATGTCCGAAATATGTTATGTTTATACAACACAGCTCCCAAGAGATGAACAAGACGTTTACACTCAAAACGTCCAAACCATTGTTGCTAACTAGACTATTTAAACCCCATGAGCACCTCTTCTTTTCACTAGAATACATGGCATACTAACGGGGAATCGAGTGCAAATTAGATGTACATGTGCATTTAACTATTAGTCTTTATATATTATGATCAACATTATTGCAATGGATGCTAGCTGTTTATAATAATAATGCTGTGTTTATGGTTATTGTTACTAGTACTATGATGAATATACCACGGTAGAATGTATGGTAAAAATGTTCTACTTTCTTAGCCTCTACCACCTCTGATGGGGGGACTATTCCACGTGTCCACTACCCTTTCTATGAAGCAATTCAGATTTCCCCTAGGGTATGGGTCATTGGTAAGATTGACAGGGTTGGAATGTCGACACAAGCATTATGTTGACAAAGGGAAGGTCAACAATCCAAATGTCGTATTCTCGTGTTTCCCTCGTGTACCTTGGTAAAACCCTTGTTATATGCGATAGTCATTGGCCAGTATTCAATGCGGGTGCGATCGGCCGGCGAAGGGGGTTATCGCTGTTTAACCCCCGCACTGACTGCTCTCCCTATTCTAATGTTCTGGGGGAATCTTTGTTGTCACAGGACGGCGAGGATTCCCCCAAACAGTGAGAACCGCAGTTAATGCCAGGTGTCCGCTGCATTTAGCCGTGAGTCTCGCTACTTCTGTGGCAAAATACACAGATTTCGCTGTCACCGTTCGCCCCCCGACATGGAAGACATGCCCTCTATCATGTCCCCCATTTCCCTTCCCTGCTCCAAACTATACTTATTGAGGTGTTTTAGTCTTCCTGGGTAAGTTTTGTGATGTAGGCCATGCACCATTGTAGTTGCTCTTCTTTGTACAGTCTCTACAAATATTGCCAAGCATGTACAGTCACTGTACTGGAATACAACAAGAACATTAATCGTGTAGGTTTGTATTCACCAAGTCACATTTCAGTGCTGCAGATAATCAGAAGGTGCGTCCTAGGATGCAGCACAGATCAGTAATGCAGGCAGGAGGTGTGATGCCCCCTGCTTCCTGCCCATATTAGTGCCATCGCTGCATGTAAGCAGCAGCGATAGCCCCTCAGCCCCTGCACACTCCAAAATGAACGTTTTGCAAACCACATACTGGAAAAATTGCAAGCCGCATCAGTTTTATGTTCTGCATTCATATCCGGATACTGCAGTACTTTACATTAAACAGCAACAGTGTTAGCAATAGGCACCGTAAAACCAATAGATTGTTTTATTTTGCATCTGATTTATCGCTTAATCAGACACGGTCGATGTTGACTGCAAAGGTCAAGGTGAATGTCCCCAGGGGGGCCAGTTATAGATGTGAGTGACGGTCTATGAGAAATAATGACAGGCAGCTTTAGGTCAATGGCACAGATGACAAGCAACTTGCTACAGATTGATTTTCCTTGGTCTGTGTGTGTGTGTGGGGGGGGGGGGGGGGGGGGGAACGATTTCAAATATACAGTATCCAGCAAATATATCCAGACATCTCACTAGAAAAGGGGTAGAGAACTGCACATCCCAGCATGCCCTGCAACAGTTTTAGCATGACCAAACAGCAAATCAGTGGCAGGACATGCTGGGCTATATACAGTATATGGTTCCGCAGCAGTTATAGGTCTGCTTATTGCCCATCCCTGCTCCAGAAGGGGATACAGTCGCTAGGTCTACAAGTATTAGGTCGACATGACTGAAGGTCAACAAGGTCATTAGATCGACACAATTATTAAGGTCGACAGTGAAAAGGTCAACATGGGGTTTTTCACTTTTTGGGGGGACCCGACGTGGCGGTATTTCAGGCCCTACCATCCACTAGGGCGAGAATAAAACAGTGTGCCGAGCGCAGCGAGGCACCGAGCCCGAAGCATGGCGAGCGCAGCAAGGGGACACGGTGCTACGCTTCAGTGCCCATGTCGACTGGGTCGACATTCAGAACAAAAACATTAAAAACCCCATGTCAACCTAATGCTTGTGTCAACCTTCAGTCATGTCAAACTAGTAGTGTTGACCTACTGCTTGTACACCTAGGTGCTGTCTATCCAATGATCCCATTCTCTCCAGCGGCTGCTAGAGTGCATGATCTGCACAGAAAGCGTAAGGATAATATGTGCCTGAATTCAGTCTATTGGTTGCAATCACACAGTCCCGATATATCTGCTGGAGAAAGTAGCCAATACAGCCTCCATCCCTGCACAGAGAACCATGTCCCATAGTACCTTACAGCCTCCATCCCTGCACAAAAGCACTGAGGACCATGTCCCATAGTACAATGCAGCCTCCATCCCTACACAGAGGACCATGTCCCATAGTACCTTACAGCCTCCATCCCTGCACAGAATTACCGAAGACCATGTCCCATAGTACAATACATCCTCCATTCCTGCACAGAAGCAATGAGGACAATGTCCCATAGTACCTAGCCTCCATCCCTGCACAGAAGCACTGAGGACCATGTCCCATAGTACAATACAGCCTCCATCCCTGCACAGGAGCACAGAGGACCATGTCCCATAGTACAATGCAGCCTCCATCCCTGCACAGGAGCACAGAGAACCATGTCCCATAGTACAATACAGCCTCCATCCCTGCACAGGAGCACAGAGGACCATGTCCCATAGTACAATGCAGCCTCCATCCCTGCACAGAATTACCGAAGACCATGTCCCATAGTACAATACATCCTCCATTCCTGCACAGAAGCAATGAGGACAATGTCCCATAGTACAATACAGCCTCCATTCCTGCACAGAGGACCATGTCCCACAGTACAATGCAGCCTCCATCCCTGCACAGAGGACCATGTCCCACAGTACAATGCAGCCTCCATCCCTGCACAGGAGCACAGAGGACCATGTCCCACAGTACAATGCAGCCTCCATTCCTGCACAGGAGCACAGAGGACCATGTCCCACAGTACAATACAGCCTCCATCCCTGCACAGAGGACCATGTCCCACAGTACAATGCAGCCTCCATCCCTGCACAGGAGCACAGAGGACCATGTCCCACAGTACAATGCAGCCTCCATCCCTGCACAGGAGCACAGAGGACCATGTCCCACAGTACAATGCAGCCTCCATCCCTGCACAGGAGCACAGAGGACCATGTCCCACAGTACAATGCAGCCTCCATCCCTGCACAGGAGCACAGAGGACCATGTCCCATAGTACAATGCAGCCTCCATCCCTGCACAGGAGCACAGAGGACCATGTCCCACAGTACAATGCAGCCTCCATCTCTGCACAGGAGCACAGAGGACCATGTCCCACAGTACAATGCAGCTTCCATCCCTGCACAGAGGACCATGTCCCACAGTACAATACATACAGGATGACTGTAACTTGGGATGTCAAAGCACAGAATTGCAACTCAGTCATCCCAGTAGGGGTCAGGTAAGTATACTGCCCCACACCACAGCCTGCCCCTTCATCCCCTTCAGCAGCCTTGGTTCCAGCTGATAGATCTAACGGTCTGTTCTTACTCCACCATCCAGGTCATCACAGAGGGAGACTCTAATAGAGTACAAGCATAGAGCAAGGCAAGCCATGTGGGGGTTCGTGTTACACTAAATGGGGGTCCATATAGATCAGAGAGCTGTGCAGGTTCAGATTTACTTGGTTCTTATCGCCAAATTATCCCAAGTTCAGATTTTCCGATAGAATATCATGTGTTTTGGACAGACAATAAGATCTTTCTTTGAGATCCGAGTAAATCCTGTAAAACTGAACCAGCACATCTCTAGCCAATATTGACACAATTTTTTTTTTAAACTTATGTCCACTTTTTTCACGTGTCAACATTTTGACCTATTCGACCTATTGCAAAACTATGTTATAATGCACACCCAAGAAGCCTGACCCTAACCCTGTGCACTAATGCCTAACACTGGAAGCCCCTAACCCTACCACCTTAACCCTGTCCCCAGCCTGCAGCCCTTCATCCCTCGGGAGAGTCTAATGTAGGTGCACACCGGACCGATCATGATTGTGCGCCAACCACACGATCTGATCACGATCTGTATCCAGTTGAATGGATCTTTTACAGATCCTGACTGCAGCAGGCGGCATCTCAAAAGCGTCCAGTGGGGACGCGCATCGGATCTAAAACAGCAAAACATTCCCAATTTATATACAATCGGTCGAGATTGCATCGAAATTGGGGCAATGGAGGCCATATCCTTCTGGTATGTGCTATTCCCTGTAAAGCACTGCAGGATATGTAACCCTGCATTAACCCCTTGAGTGGTGGGTTTTGCTGGGGCAGGTCAAAGCTACCAGGGCAGGTTTGTCCTGCCCCAGCAAAACCCACCACAATCACCTGTGATTGTGTGTGGAGACCTGGAAACCGTGCACTGTTGGGGGGTCCTTGAGGACCGAGGTTGAGAACCACTGACATAAGGAACCATTTCTGGTTGGGATTCGCTATACTTCCCCCTTATTCCACAATGCACACTGCAGCATATCACTAGGTTACGGTTGCCAGGGTCCTATCACAGTTCCCTAAGCGGTGACCCTTGTCCGTCACCGAGAGGGCACCTGACAATAAATCACTGCTGTGGGGAGTAACGAAACTAGAACCACTACAGAAAGGGCGTCTAGCAATTACATGACGGATAGGGACAGAAAGCGGAGCTTCAATTAGTGCTCCAGGGAGGCACCGTTACATGGGCCGTCATGTGAAATACAATGTACGGGGCACCACAGCACGGTCCACCTAACATCCTGTACGGTGCACCACAGCACAGCCCACCTAACATCCTGTACGGGGCACCACAGCGCGGCCCACCTAACATCCTGTACGGGGCACCACAGCGCGGCCCACCTAACATCCTGTACGGGGCACCACAGCGCGGCCCACCTAACATCCTGTACGGGGCACCACAGCACGGCCCACCTAACATCCTGTACGGTGCACCACAGCGCGGCCCACCTAACATCCTGTACGGGGCACCACAGCGCGGCCCACCTAACATCCTGTACGGGGCACCACAGCGCGGCCCACCTAACATCCTGTACGGGGCACCACAGCGCGGCCCACCTAACATCCTGTACGGTGCACCACAGCGCGGCCCACCTAACATCCTGTACGGTGCACCACAGCGCGGCCCACCTAACATCCTGTACGGGGCACCACAGCGCGGCCCACCAAACATCCTGTACGGGGCACCACAGCGCGGCCCACCGAACATGCTGTACGGGGCACCACTGCGCGGCCCACCCAACATCCTGTACAGGGCACCACAGCGCGGCCCACCTAACATCCTGTACAGGGCACCACAGCGCGGCCCACCTAACATGCTGTACGGGGCACCACAGCGCGGCCCACCTAACATGCTGTACGGGGCACCACAGCGCGGCCCACCTAACATGCTGTACGGGGCACCACAGCGCGGCCCACCTAACATGCTGTACGGGGCACCACAGCGCGGCCCACCTAACATGCTGTACGGGGCACCACAGCGCGGCCCACCTAACATGCTGTACGGGGCACCACAGCGCGGCCCACCTAACATCCTGTACGGGGCACCACAGCGCGGCCCACCTAACATCCTGTACGGGGCACCACAGCACGGCCCACCTAACATCCTGTACGGGGCACCACAGCACGGCCCACCTAACATCCTGTACGGGGCACCACAGCACGGCCCACCTAACATCCTGTACGGGGCACCACAGCACGGCCCACCTAACATCCTGTACGGGGCACCACAGCACGGCCCACCTAACATCCTGTACAGGGTACCACAGCACGGCCCACCTAACATCCTGTACGGGGCACCACAGCACGTGTATACAAATCCTCATGTCAGACCTGCCACGGGTAGTAACATACAACACGGCCCTCTGAGCAAATCAAACCACAGCTCAAATTGTATAAAAAAGCTCAAATACGTGTTTTCTTTATATGTATTTATATTTACTTTTTATTATGCACTTCAGGGTCATTTGTTTGTATATATTAATTCCTTGTTGTTGCTACAATGAAAACAAAACTGATACCCCTTTCACACTGCACTTTTTCCATTTTAAAACGTTTAAGGCTGCAGTGAGAAAAAGCCGAGTCCTACACGTTTCAGGGCCGTTTATAATGCAGTGAGAATGGTTCTGAAACGGTATTTAGTAAAAACAACAGATTCCAGACCTGTGATAGGCTGTCCCCTGCATTCTGCCTTGAAACGTGTTCAGGGGATTAAACGGGTTGACTGATGTGAATGGTACTTAAACGGTATTTACAACGGTAATCTACTGCAATGTGAAGGCTCAGACCTGTTTCAAAATACCGTTTTTTTTCAACGTTAGGGCAGTGTGAAAGTGGTATGAATCCAAAAAACAAAAAGACAACAACAATGAGGTGATCAAACCCATTTGTGTTGAGTGTAGGCCCCAGAAATCCTACGCCATAAGTCCTGGGAAATGGGGGCGAGGCTCACTCATTGGTTGAAGGTACAACAGATTGGGCCCAATTCAGACCTGATTGCATAGCCTTAAATATGCACAGCCTGTGTCCAGTTAAGACTATTCAGTTCACCAGCTAGAATGTGCTCGCTGTGTGTATGTATGTGTACGGCTGCACATCCATCCGTAGCTGTGAGAACATGTTCAAAACCCATCGTAACAGACTCACCAGCTAATGATTTTTACTTAGGGAACAAGTCATCGCAGGCGCCGCATAGCCAGAGACGTACTCGGCGGTGCGCGGGAGAATGGCATAATCACACACCCTACCCGGCAATGCTCAGGCTCGCCTAGCGCTTTTCCGGCCACTCCCAGAGTTTTGCTAGACACGCCTAGGAAACAGTCTGTCTCTACCCCCCAACGCCTACGTCCTGTCACTCGCCTTGCAAACGGTGTGCGTATAGAAAAAGTTACAGGACTTTGTGGCAGGATGGCCTGGCGCATGTGGATCATCAATAATCAAATTGGCAGGTGCGAATCGGGCCCTTCCTACAGTGTGAATCCCTCCCAGGCCGGCTGGCATTTGGCTGCACATCGGGAGGGGAGATGAAGCCAGGACAGTTATAAGCTCCTGATATTCCAGTATGCCTCACACCCCTCCTGGAGTCATCATGTCCAAAACGGGGCTAATCGGCTATCCTGCACTACAAAATGATGGCTTCTTATTAATAAGGGATGATCTGCTGCCATTTTTGGGTATCATACTATTTGCACACACCAACAACACAATAAGGCATTGGTAAAACACTAAGCACTACTGCACTAGAAAACAATGCTGGGAATACGGTTTCATTTGCATATGACCTTCAAGTAATTTGATGACGCCGAAAACTGCTCAATCACCATGTTCAAAATAATAAACGTCTTCGTTTTAAACTGGAAGCACAGTCACACATTCCTGATGAGCATGCACGGATTGTACACAGCATTGGTAGATGGGAACATGGGAGGCTCGGAATGACTAGTTCTGCAAAATCTTCCTTGGAGGAAATCACCTCCTCCCCCAGAACACACGAGGATGCCCCCAAACGAGGAGGAAGTGAAAATTGTTGATACAAAAGAATGTTCATTCAGGATACTGTGAGACAAACAGGCGTTCCAGTCGGTAATCGCTGTGCTGCTGACAAATCATATCGTGGACAGAGATGGCAGCTACCTCTAAATGCAGGAGCCTGTATTGCTTTGAATTTGGTTATGTCAGAAAAGGTTATTAATTTAAAACCGGGATGGGGAACCTTTGACACTCCAGCTGGAGGTGTAGCTCCCAGCATGCCCTGGTAAAGTTTTGCTATTTGGCCATGCTAAAACTCTTGCAGGGCATTCTGGGGTGTGTAGTTTAACAACAACTTGAGGGCTGAAGGATCCCCCTCCCTGCTTTTAAAGCATCACCATTTTTTTTAAATTAGATGACTAAGCCAACAGTACCTCGGGCACCAAGCATCAGACTCTACTGAGTGTAGGTTTAGAGATTCTCCTCATTTACCTTGCACCTAGAAGAGAATATCAAGGGGGCAATTCAAGTGTTCTACCCTGCAGCTGCCACCAGATGGCACCGAAATAACAATTTAATGTTGCTCTGCTCAGATTCAAACAGCCACGGCGTGGGGGGAAGAACAGACATTTCGGACCTCAGCCTACTGATGTGTCAGCTGAAATGAGTGATAGTTGGGAGTATGAGCGGCCAAAGCAGAAGCGTCTAGCCACATTGCACCGCTGAATTCCTCCGATGGGTACCCACAAAACAATTGTGCCCTATATCGTTCATCCAGAAGCACCACCGACAAAGGTAATGATATTGGGGGTGCTGCAAATTGCATTGTGGGTACCCAGCTTGACATTCCAGGTTTTAGGTGGAGCACAGATGACTAAATCCATACTACAGTTACTTTGATTTAACCATCTGTGCTTAAGCACGGATATACTAAAATCTGCACAGTCCTTCAGTGGGACTAATGTAATCATTTTACCTGAAACAAATGAATTAACAGGGGCAGCTATGTAAGAAGGGGGCGCCACTGGCCACAATTATATTTACAATGCCAACCGCACAGGCAAGCCCTCTCCTGCTAGGTGCGCCACTTCCAGCCTCCGCCATATTTTCCCAGTATCCGGAAGATAGGTCAACAGTTCAGAGGTCATCCATGA